>NC_054704.1:39347765-39437765 GCF_016097555.1 Gigantopelta aegis | reverse complement strand
TAAAATAAGTTTTGTTTTAAGTTTGCCTCTGACCATGAAAACTTGTTTTAACAAAGATTATTATGCATACCTACCTACCTTATTTTTTTAGCACGTTAGCGGAAAGAAAGCATTTATTTTAGCTCATGTTGAGCTATTGTGATCAGTCAATGTCCGTCGTCCGTCGTCGTGCGCCGTTGTCTGTACGTTGTCGTCAACAATTGCTTCAAACGATATCTCCTCCTAAACTGCTGGGCCAATTTTGATAAATCTTTACAGGAAATACATACCATTACGTCGATACGCATGGTTTATTTCAGTTCGGGTCGAATGTAAAAAACAATTGATCACATGACTTTTGGCCTCTGTCATTTGCATACAAAATAAAATATTTTCTGACAAGTGGGCAGTCATGCAATGTGTCGTCTACAATTCCGTACTCCCTTTTCCCCCTTATTCAAGCCACTTTTATTCATTGGACCACTAGTCTACCAGTGGTATTTATTATCATGTCCACCTTCGAAGAAGCGGGGGGTATGTCGCATCGGTAGACAAGATGGTTTCCAATCAATAACTTGAGAACGGTTGGGCCTAGGATTTTCAAACTTGACTTGAGAGTTGGCAATGACCAATAGATGACCCCTGTAAATTCTGATGTCGTTATGTCAAAGGTCAAGGTATCAGTGACCTTGAGAAGTTAAGCGCTTTCTGATCAATCACTTGCATGTAAGAACGGTTGGATCAAGAGTCTTCATTTACTCTTTATGCGATATGAACATGTCTTTTCGCCGCATACAGCTATATCTTGGTGCGTGCTATATGCATACGCATAACGCCTTCGGTAGTGTTATTTTCAGTGGACAGTTTTGAACACAATTAGATCACATGGATCACTAAAATGTGTGGTGTATTGCCGTGAAACAACAAAGCCAATATACTGTTCTTTCCAACAGGTATGTTAGGCCGAGTACTCTATCGTTCGAGAGCTAGACGGATATGTATACAATTATAACCGTCTCTCAATAAGGCATTACTCTATAGCGAAACTACGGGATGGCTGGCTACCACACGATAGACATTTTTTTCATTTCAAGTTATTTTCGTGCTTTTAACCAATTAAGGTTCAAGCACGCTGTCCAGAGCTTAACCACGACACCACCAAGGCCGGTTCTGTAGACAAAGATTCCCGCTCTAATACAACAGAAGTTCGAATTTGACGCGATATGCAATTACATTGATCATTTTCAAGTTTGCCGATAAAAAATATTGTACATAGTAACCACTAATAGGCAGACTACATGAAAGAACCCCAAAGCACCCCGTTTGAATAATGTTCAGGTTAAAGACGTAGGTGCTGACAGGTGTCTTCCTGTAGTGTGTGTATTAGTGTTGAATAAGCGAACTATTTGTTATCGGCGAACTCGAAAATTGTCAACGTAAATGTATGTCGCATCAAACGTATAATTGTCACTGTAATAAAGCGGGAATTATTGTCAGCCATTCCGTGTTTTTGTTATAACGTAACCCCTTACTGAGAGATAACTCATAACCGTGCACATGTCCATATAGCTCTAAAACGGCAGAGTACTGGGGCTACGGGTGTTTAAGAATTATTGAATATTAAACGAGCTTCCATTTCCTATGGTGTTTATGTCCAGAGACAACACATTCAGTTGTCACGAGCTCTAGCGAGTAACAATACGACTTATTTCACGAGGGACATAAACATGATATGAAATGGTAGCGATTTTAATATCCTATTTATTACCCATAATAGATCTTAATTTATATTACTCAACTCGTTTGGGTTGACGTTCCCGTAAGGTTATAGTGCCCAATCGTGTGACGTTGAAGTGTTACGTCCCGCTTGGCGTTCTTGTGGGACATATAGCTTTGATATGTACCAAGTTATTTTTAACCATATGGGTAAAAATATATTCACAATTATCAATACATGTTGATACCTTGTGCACAGTCGACTCCATCCCAACCTGCTTGACATGTCCTATAACCTCTCTCGATAGCACAGCGTCCTGATTCTATATCACAGGTTGTAGATGTAGAGACACAGTGTCGATACTTACAGTATTTATTACAGTTGGGTCCATAAACGAGATTCTCTATACAAGCTGGGTAAGAAAAAGAAATATAAAAGTTAAATGAGTCCATTTTCATCTTAGAGATGAAAGTTAAAGTTAGAGTTTGTTTTGTTTAACGACATCACTGGAGAACATCGATTAATTAATCATCGGCTATTAGATGTCAAGCATTTTGGTAATTCTGACGAAACCCGCTACATGTTTCCTAATGCAGCAAGGGATATTTTATATGCACTTTCCCACAGACAGGACAGCACATACCACGAGCGTTATCCAGTTGTGGTGTACTGGTTGGAACGATAACAAAAAATCAGCTGAATGGATCCATCGAGGTGGTTCGATCCTGCGACACAAGAACCTCAAGCGAGCACTCAACCGACTGAGATAAATCCCGCCCCTCTTAGAGATGAAACCAGCTACATTGTCACATTAGTAGCAAGGGATATTTTATATGCACCAAATTATAAACAGGATAGCACATACTACAGCCTTTGATATACCAGTCGTGGTGCACTGACTAGAACGAAAAATAGCCCAATGGTGAAATGTAATAATTAAAAAATGACCGGGGTCCTGGTTTTGTAATAATGACCAAATGTAAGACTGTGTTCCTCTATGGTTCAAGGAAGCTACACACCAAATTTATCAACAAAATATTTTAAAATGTCAATTACTGATTAATAATGCGTACACCAGAAACAAAGTTAGAATCTGAAAATGGAGTATACGTAGGTATAATTTAACATGACGTTTAAATATTAGTTTTCAAAAACTACCTTTAATGCATTATGTATACCTTGCGTACGCAGGGAATACACAAACGGCAATAATTGAACAAAGAAAACAGGCAAATGAATTCTACCAATGAGATACATGATTTACTAAACCTTATCAGTTGAGTTCACAAATGAATCTCGTGTAGGCCTACAGTTTGAATACCTATCTTCCACGCTGACTTTGGCACCAGCCACTCCTCCAACATTGACATAATGTGTATTCAAACAGTACAAAGGAATCCTTCATAAACTCACTGGGTTCTTAGTTAATCTCGATAATGAACCTCCTTTATCCTTTTACTTGCTATTGCTTCTTTTATGATACGTTCTCTGTTCACATATATCCATCCAGAACGTATTTTACAATTTTTACGTGATACTGAATTTTATTCTAAATATTAATTATATATATCTGTGATATTTGTATTTTTACACAGTCCTTTACACTGTGTTTTAATTTAACTGTTGAATTGTTATATTGATGTTGTTCATCACATTGTTTTGGTTGCATTCACCAAAGTTTGACACCCAATAGCCGATGTATTTTTCGTGCTGGGGTGTCGTTAAACATTCATTCATTCATTCATTCTGTTCACATATTGTCTTCGTATGCCAGTTGAAGGAACGTAATGTTCAAGAATGTATTGCTCATGCCCGTTATTCAAGTAGAGGTCTTCGTTATTTATAGTCATAGTTACTTCACCCGCTGCCTTTATTGATATATTGAATAAATTAGTGGTCAATCATTGAATTTGTAACACCCCCCCCCCCCCCCCCCCCTAATTTACTGCTATATCCTAAAATATCTCAATCAACCAGAATTTGTCCCATTTTTACTGCTCTTTGTCTTGTGGGTAAACCTGTATATTTAAACATGCAAAGCAATCTTTTTTTACCTACAATTTACTTTACACTGTATTTTTAATTACTTGAAGCATTTTCTCTGGTACATAATATATAGAAAGCGTCCTACCTATAAGATAGGTACCCGTAAGTGCTTCTATTTGACCTGAGCATGCGTCTGTATACATTGTTGGACAGGCCAGCGACAAGATACAAACGCAGTGGATGTTTAAGCATGATAAGTAACTGCTCAATAATGAATAAGTACAAGGATAAAAATAAGTATGTTAAAGGATGTACGTTGTTTGCAGTCGACTCCCTTCCAGCCTGGTTTACATCCCTCGGTTCCACAGTCTCCGGTCTGTGCATCACAACGAGCATACACAAAGGCGCAGTGACGAGTCCTACAGGATATGTCACAATTAGATCCATAGCGGCCAGCTGGACAATCTGCAAAAAAAGGAGCTATGAAGTAATTAATTACCTATACTAATATCTATGTTAAACCATCACTGATATAGTGTTCTATGTGATAACCGTGACTGCTTTTTGCAATATATATATATATATATTCTAAAACAAAATAATAATAATGTTAACTACATACAGTTTCATACATCATAAAATAAAACCATGTTACCTTTATTATCGTATATTTCGTTTAATAAAAAAGAAACAATAAACAATTAAAACACTCACAATCACACGCGCGCACGCACCAAAAAAGATAAACAAAACGAAGGTGAAAAATGAACCAACATCAATGTAAAAACAATTGTGTTATCACGTGACAGCATGAATGGCTTTAGCGGCATACCCGTAGTGTAGGTTTCGTATACCCTAGGCATAATCCGGAATGTTTTCAAATTCGTTTCAAATCACTGGCATGATTTTGCAAGTAAGGTTTTGATTGGTCGAACGAAAGGTCAACTGGAAATGAGCTCCAACGCGGCGCTGTTAGATCCACAAGTAATAGTAATTGACCAGTGGAGCTAATTTTGATTAGATTGATACGTACATTCATTCATACATACATACATACATACATAAATACAAAGATACCGCATGCATACACACATACATACATACATACATACATACATACATACATATATACATACATGCATCATTGAATATATGTATAAAACCCGACATACATACAATAGAGATATTCAAAATATAAAAATATATTCATACATACATGGGACAATTTTTGAGGTCAGAAAGGATTTAATTATCCCCCGCGCCAGTGCGTTAATATCTAGATGTGTAACAGTCAACCTCGACATACATACAATATATAGATATTCATACATCATGTATGTATGTATGTATGTATGTATGTATGTATGTATGTATGTATCTATCTATCTATCTATCTATCTATCTATCTATATCTATATCTATATCTATATTTATATATATATATATATATATATATATATATATATATATAGAGAGAGAGAGAGAGAGAGAGAGAGAGAGAGAGAGAGAGAGAGACACACACACACAGTCAGACCTCGTTACAACGACCATGTTCGTCCCTGGGTCACTTTGTCGTTATGTCGAAATTGCCGGTGTATCGAATTGTCATGAGTTATCTCCATTGCCAAAATAACGTAACAAAAAATACTAATTAATATTAACTGATGACTGAATAGCATTTAAATAATTAATGCATTGCAAATATTATTGAAAACAACAAATACACGTACATATATTAAATATGTTTTTAAAAAACATCATCAAATATATTAAACAAGGCGCATTCACTGTAAATCTAATCAAGACATCAACGATTGGTACCTGTTTCGTTTACAAAATATCATGAAAATAGAAGATTTTACTGTTCGAAGTTAATCCTTTAATTGGTTAACTAAAGATTTATTTGCAAAGACAATACATCTATAGATTCCGCAGACATCGGTAGTTCAGACAGCATGCGACACAGTCGGCTCACTGCCACATAAAGGATTCTTAGTGGCTGTGTGCGTACTGCCAACGTGCTACGGTATCTGTCATTACGTAATGTTGTAAAGAGGTGTTTTCAGACGTCGGATGCACGTTTGTTCCTAGTTTGCTCTGTCGGTAACGGAAGGTGTGAATTCCGGTGTAATGCACAGAATAACAATGATGTACGTTTGTTCCCGACAATTTGAGGTCGGATGGTGGAAATGTCGTAGTAACGACGGTCGTTGTAACGAGGTCTCACTGTATATATATATATATATATATATATAATATATATATATATATATATATATATATATCCTCCAATGTGTTTTTGTCTAAATTGTTCATCTGAATGTCATGAGAACACTTTATTAAATCATCAAACTTAGTTAACATAGTTACTTACTTGATTCGCCTGATGATTGTCCAGGTTGTAGAATTAAAGCATATACCAGGAAAATAAAATGCGTCGTATAACGGGTCATTTTGTGCTTTCGTTTTAATCATAACAAGCCATGAAGTGCAGTGTCTTGCTGAAAGCAGGATTCGTTGTTTTCCTTGAATATCAGCCACTGTGGTAGAAACAAAACACGGACGGAATATTCATACGATTGTTATATGCATTTGAGTATTCTGAATATAGAATGTATTTTTTTTAAATACATGGTATGTGTGGTGGTGTAACGATGTAACACCATGTATGTATGTATGTGTAATGTATGTATGTCCAACACACACACACACACACACACACACACACACACACACACTAAAAACACACCTAGTAAAATATAAACCTTTACTAATCAGAAATGTTATTATTATTATTTTTATTGTTTTTAAATTATATATCAGCCGCGATATGTACTGGATGTAACATGCCTTGTAATGGTAAAGAGCGGCATACAAATTAATGTGACCTCACCAACCATATTCAAAGTAGTGACGTCACTATCCGTAACACTAACGGTGTGGTTACGAAGCCTGTCTAATATGCCGCAGATGCTTGAAATTGTTGTTTGTTGATTTATTCATTTTTCTTTTCTTTTTTTAGAAATGCAAATAAGAAATATTGTCTATGGGTGATTCCGGTTTCTCAACAGTTGCTCACTATAAGGTAAATCGTGTGGTGAAGACCTACAAAATAAGAATGTCCTAGGCAACGCGTTTGAACTAACGCTTAATAATTTGCCTATCGAAAGACCTTTGCGCGTAAAAACCACATAAAAGATTGCTAATTAAAACAAGAAGGAAGGACTCGCTGACGTGCCATATTCACGTATCCCCGTATCCACGATAATTACGAATGTTGCATCGGCGTATTCAACACCGTATCAAGAACAACACTGATTTCCAAACACGTCGTGGTAGAGCTAGAACAAGCGCCAAACATATTTCCTCAACTTTCATGAACAATGAGATGTGTAAATGTTCACAGGGATCTGCAAAGTATAATTTCCAGGAAGGAACTGTAAATATTTCACAGACATTTTGCAACAAAATTGTCTTGAGCGCAAAGTGCCTTCAAATCGACAGAACTAATGACCTTTAAAGTAATTATATTTATTACAATTATCAATCATGTTCCCACAAATGTTATTCGGGACATAATTGCTGCTAGAAAATTTAAATAAGCTTAACACTGCAAAGATAATGACCGTGTCAGACCGCATGAAATTCTACTATAATAGCTATTTGACATTTGAACACTACGAGTAAATTACTGGAACACAAAACGTCACACTATGAACACGATAACTGGTGTAAATCCAAACACCACGCTGCGGGTATCAAATTAATGGTACACATATCTAAGAAACTCTGCAGACCCCTTTCCCGAATCAAAGGAGTTGGTTGAGTATTTGTTATACTCGGTCGTGTCATGTTTAAGCCATCGTACATAAGGCTGGTAGATGCAGGGTTCGCAACCCTGTACCCGCGCCCACCCAGGGAGAGTTTTAACTGTCACTAATCACTAACAACTAACTCTCTGTTTTGGACAGACAGCCCAAATAGCTAAGGTGTCTGTGCACAGGACAACGTGTTTGAACCTCAATGGATATAAGCACCAACATAAATTGACATGAAATAAAATGGAAAGTTAAATAGCTGTTTGGCGAATTATTGCTGTGTGTGTGTGCGTGTGTGTGTGTGTGTGTGTCTGTGTGTGTGTGTGTGTGCGTGTGCGTGTTGTTATTTTTACTATAACTTGTTCATATTTGTTTTTAATGGGACACTCTTCAGATCCAATGTACATATACACAGTTTGCAATACATACTGTATTGTATTGTGTTGTAATTTGTATTGTATTGTATTGTACTTAATTGTTTTGCATTGTATTGGATTAGATTGAATGAAACGAGAAATAGCCCAATGGGTCCACCGACGACGATCGGTCCTAGACCCATCGTGCATGAGGCCCAAAGAGTATTTGCTGCTGAAATGTTGTTTCAGTGTTGAGAGAGAGAGAGAGAGAGAGAGAGAGAGAGAGAGAGAGAGAGAGAGAGAGAGAGAGAGAGAGAGAGAGAGAGAGATAGTCTATATTAATCGGTATTTGTCGAGGCAGTACTTAAGTCGCCGCCATCGGTAATATGACGTCATCACGATTAGCACAAATTAATTTGACGTCACGCATTTTAACTAAATCTTCGAAAACGTTACGCTCAGGTACAGCGGTCTTGTTGGCTTGTAAGCAAATGATCCATTCACAGCAACACATTACCTAGATACCTTGCAAATTTACCTACCATTATTAACCGGGTTAATACTCTAAAATTATCACATAGGTTTATGACATGAATATCATGGGCAAGTTATAGTGTGTGTATATATAACAGATCACCTTTTTTATTAATTAAAAATGATGATAATAATGATTATGATGATGATGATGATGATTATTATTATTATTATTATTATTGGAGGGTTTTTTATTAGACTTCTCATTTCACAAATTCCTCTCTGATTTATAATACGGTTTTATATTTGCAAAACGAACTCCGTCTGACCCATAATATTAAATACTAGTAATTGAAAAGCATCTCAAATATGCGCCTTGAGAGACGTACACAAACCAACCAACCTGGCATCGCCGGCTGCCAACAGTGCGTTCGTCTATAGTCAAAGCGTGTGTTGTATTCAGCCGCCGACACGTCGTTATTGCGGAGCAGTGTTTTCGCGCGATCAAACAATTCAAAGACAGTTACTACTCACATCCCGTATTCCCTTTGCAGTTTGTAGATGAGCGTAATCAGTTCGTCTACAATTGAATCTGGGCTATATGCAGGCCTGCTGAGGTCGTTCCTCCCAGTTGTAAGCATACCGCCAACTCGCCGGTCATATAGAAATTGTTCCTCCTGGTATTCCACTAAAAATAACTGTGTTCTGCTGCAAGGCAACATGTTTTCGCATGTAGCGTTCTATGACTCACGGTGTTTTCAAGTTTTACGAAATACGTTTAAATTAGATTTATAGACATAATATACTTACAGATTTCCAATTCCCTACAAATGGCGTCTGCAAAGCTTGGACGTGCGGTGTGGCCTCTCTGGTTTGTCCTTCACCTCGACTAATCAGCACTACGGGGCTGTGTCGTAATGTATGAATCACTGTGGTTATCTAAACAAAATAAGACGTCATTTTTGTATTCATTTTTCCACAGACAAGACATCACATTATCACGATCCTTGGTATACAAGTCATATGGTACTGGTTTCAACGCAGACACAGATTCAATTGATACGTTGGGATGGTTCGAACCTACATCCCGTACCACAGGTAAGCGCTCTACCATCTGAGATAGTTCCGGTGCCTGTGTATGTCGTATGCAAATAACAATAATTTATAGAACTGAATGCCAACACAACCGTTTATTTTTCTTGTCTGTAGCCTCGACACGTCTAGATACACGATATCATGGAAGGAAATGTTTTATTTAACGACGCACACAACACATTTTATTCACGGTTATATGGCGTCAGACACATGGTTAAGGACCATGCGGATATAGATGAAACCCGCTGTCGCCACTTCATGGACTACTCTTTTCGATTAGCAGCAAGGGATCTTTTATATGCACAATCCCACAGACAGGATAACGCATACCACGGCCTTTGATATACCAGTCGTGGTGCACTGGCTGGAACGAGAAATAGCCCAATGGGCCCAACGACGGGGATCGATCCCAGACAGACCGCACATCAAGCGAAAGCTTTACCACTGGGCTATGTCCCGTCCCCCGATATCATGGATATAGTGGTGTGTCATAACACAGTGTTAAAGCGCTCGCCTGTTACGCGGTTAATCTGAGATCAACTGATGTCGGTGGGCCCACTGATCCACGACTGGTACATCAAAGTTCGTGGTAAGCAACCCCTGCAATTAAGGAAATGTCCACGGCAAAAAACTTGGCATTGAAAAAACACCCTGAATATAGTCCAAGGCAAAACCGTGCCGTGGATAACTAATAACTTCTCGGCAATGTCCACAGCATTGCCGATTGCCGTGGGCAATTGCAGGGCTAGGGTATGCACTATCCTGTTTCTGGGATGGTGCATATAAAACATCCTTTGATACTAATCGGAAAACAATAGCGTGTTTCCTCTCTAAGACTATATGTTAAAATGTCCAAATGTTTGACATCCAATAATTGATAATAAATACTAGTATATCAATGTGTTCTAGTGGTGTCGTTAAAAAAACTAACTTTTTTGTCATGGATATAGTTCTTAAAGTATACATGGTCGCCATGTACATAGCTAGTCAATTATGCAACACATGTACAGGCAATGTTCACTGAATCGCTTGCTATTTGTATTTCAGACTTACTTGCATCGCTTTTTTCTCGATTTCTGAATTTACTTCCCGGCCTTATACAAGACTCCCATGAGTTGCCCCCAACATCCGGGCATGCCCTTTTAAAGGCAAACCCGGAAAAACGATCACCTAATAGGTAAGTTCCAGTATGGGTTACTATTCGGAAAACTAAATCAAAATTACTCAATAGTTCCATTTCTTGTTCGAATGTGCCCGTTAAGCCCTATGACCTGACCTGACCTGCACTTTGACCAATCAGAGTAATCGGGGTCAGATTATTATTCCTCTTGGATATCTGTCTGCACGCACAAGTTTTTTTTCCACTTGTTACGCGTGTATGATGGTGTCTAATTATTTTTCGAGATTATCATTATTATGGCATACCACGTTTGAAATAAAATCCTTAAAGGAAGGATCAACTAAGGCATTTTGCCTGGTAGGCATATTCAGCTATATTTAATGTACATTATTGCTTAATATCAACAATTATAATCGTATAGTTGTAACAGAAAAATCAACCTCCACTGAGGGGATTCGAACCACAGACTCTCAGTACGAGAGTCCAGCGCTCTACCAACTGAGCTAATAGGGAAATTCCCACTAGCTACTGCCAGTAGGAGCACTTTATACCAACACTACTACATACTCCCCCCTCAAATGAAGCTACGTCCCGGAGCTGTGGGCCACGGGCAGTTGAACTGTTACGGGTCCTAACTGGGTTATAATTGTATTCTTGTATTAAGAACACGCCGGGTCCCTACGTCGGCCCCAAATGTAACAGAAAAATCAACCTCCACTGAGGGGATTCGAACCACAGACTCTCAGTACGAGAGTCCAGCGCTCTACCAACTGAGCTAATAGGGGAATTCCCACTAGCTACTGCCAGTAGGAGCACTTTATACCAACACTACTACATAGTTAATTAACAAAACGGTTGAATGTGACGGCTATTATGTATCATGTATGTTGTACCATCCCAGTGAATACGCCCTCTGGCGAACCGGTGGTTACGTACTACTAAAAGGGGTCACTTCATGCATTAGTCATAGAACTGAAAAGACAAAACATACTTGATTTTTTACGGATGCATCGCAAAGTTCTGTAATAATGTCAATCTCAGTAAACTCAATTCAATTCTGTATTAACTTCGAGCTTTACAGTTCATCAGTATACACACACAAATAAAAACAACGGCTGCATATAGTGCAGGAGATGCAAAAACAATATAACAGTACATAATATAAGCATAATATAATACACAATTATACATAATGGTTTGGTATTAAAGTAAACCAGCAATAAGTATATATTATTTTTCAATACAAAATAAACCGCCATTGTCAAAGTGTCGAAATAACTGTATTGTGTTTTGTCCATACATTAACGCACGTTCTGAAATAATAATCTGAGTGTTTTCTTAGTTAATTGGTCTTTTCTTTACGTGGCCTATACCTGTGGTTCCTCATTGAAAGTATATTGGAACGGTAACAAGTCAAGGAGTCTAGACACAAAACAAAATACGCGCCTATTTTATTAAGAGCACAGGGTATTGTGGGATAGCCGCGCGGCCACCCCTATAATGGTAATGGACAATATCAGCCGTCCTTCTTTATTACTGTAAATAATTCTAAACCAAATTTACTGAATGCGCAAACAGTGAAACACCATACCCAATAGGCCAGATATACATTTACGCTTTATCGATGATATTTGGGCTTGGATAAAGGCCTTCTCTTTGGAAATACTTGCTTTTTTTGACACCTTAAAGACACATTCCTGAGTTTGCTGCAACTTTTAAGATATTATCGACTAACAGAGACTTTTTAACGATTATAATTACATGTCAAATATATTTGTCTGCATAAAATATTAGTGGCTGTATATTAAACGTGTTTCTGATCGTTCCGATATTTCTACTAGGTTAAATTTCCAGTTTCGGCTTCTTACAAATATTAAGACGACCAGAAACACATTGAATATATAGACACTAATATTCTAAAAAAGAAAATATATTTAATATGTAAGTTTAATCGTAGAGATATTTTATTTGTCGGAAACATCTTACAATGCAGCAAACTCAGGAATGTCCCTTTAAACAAGAAACACCCACAAATAAAGTTCACTCTTCTAATGAGTAAAAACTCGGTGCCATTTCTGGGTGTTAAAGTGATATCAGCTGATTCCTTCTTTGAGACAGACCTCCACTACAAAGAAACAGTCTCTCATATATACTTAACCCCATCCAGTTGCCATCCCACGTGTTCCTCGGCCACTCCATAATTAGAATTAAGTAGAATTTTAAAAGTTTGCATACCCTTTGATAATGTGGATATCCCTACTACATACCCATAGAGACCACACCTCATCACACTCTATATAACGTCCAGTACAGGGTGACGTTTCTAACATCGCATTTTCTATAAAACATATATTCGTATTTCTTTACCACTCTACTTTTAGAATCAAGAAGCATTTTAAAAGGCTGCATGCCATTTAGTAAGATGGATATCCGTATTGCATACCCATATAGGCCACACCCCGTCACACTCTTTATAATGGACAGTTGTTTGCTGGGTAAAGTTTCTAATATCGCAATTTCTGTACAAAATACACGTATTTGTCTATTCGAATCAAGTAGCGTTTTAAAAGTCAGCATGCCCTTTGGTAAGATGGATATCCCTACTAGGCCTACATTCCCATACAGACCACACCCCCATCACACTCTATATAACGTCCTGCAGACACAGGGTGAAGTCTCTAATGTCGCAATTTATATGGATATGTGGTCGGGATACCCATCTTAATAAAGGATATACAACGTTTAAAATACTGAGTTTAAAAGTGTGGAAAATACACGTAACAATCGAAAGGTGTGCGAGTTCGGTGTTTCGAACGTCGCCATGTTTGTCTGCTGAAAGTGGCTGCTAGCTTAATTACCTGCTAGGATTTGGCTGGTCGATTGCACTCGTTCGAGTAAATACGCTGTTGTGCTTTGAGCGGAATCGCTGAAGTGTGACGATGTGTATGCATAATTCAAGCAGTCCTTGAAAGCATACGGTTTTATAGACATTTGGGCAAAAGCATATATTTTCCCCACCATGGGCATCAATCCGGCTTTAAAAGTGGGGGGCCGTGTTAGTGTGTGTGTGTGCTAAACGAAAACGTGTGTGTGTGGGGGGCATTTATATAGATTGTTCCCCGGCGTTGAAAAGTGAGGGGGACGCGTTCCCCCCTGTCCCCCACCGATCGACGCCCATGCTCCACACAGTGTGGCATAATGTGCATGGAAAGCCACCCAAGCATTTTGACGTTCTAATTATGTACAAGAAAGTGTTTACCTTAGTCGTAGCCTTTTGACAGCATACAATTATAGCAGACAATTTCTCCAGCAGCCAATTCGGGAACACTCAAACACCGGATAACACTACTGTTGCATTACACTTGCATACTAAACCATGCCACACTGATTGTTATTGGCAGTTTACTATATATGTGCCTTAAAGTAGTGGTATTGCACGCTTAATATATAATTCTTCTGAATTATGCCAGAGGAAACAAAAGAACAATAAAATTCAATAATGAAATCTCGAAGTTAACGAAAACAGTGTCATACGTAGTTAAATGTCCTCAGAATAAGTAATATTGTTTACGAATGACTAGCTATAGTGCCACACTATGCAGTCCACAATGTACTCGGTTTAGAATATTTCAAGATGAAACTAGGGCGATGCGTTAGAGATAATTATATTAGATAATGGCATTTCACATTTACTATACCACACCCTATAAAACACTCTTTGAAAGAATGTTTTAATTAAAAATAATGCTTTGAAGGTTCACGTGGGTAGGCCATCTGTCTACAGGCTGATAGGTACTGGGTTCGGATCCCAGTCGAGGCATGGGATTTTTAATCCAGATACCGACATTTAAAGAATAGACATTTATCAGAACAATTGTAATATAATTTAATAACTAAGCCAAAAACAAATGTGTCATTCTGGTTACAAGTGTAAGTAAGTAACTATTTTAACGTGTTCATATACCACAATGGTTTCGAAAACGTCCATCCCGAGTTCGATCTCTGATATGATCAGGGGCCTGATTCGGGACAGGAGGTTTTTAATTGATGGGTAATTATATTAAATAATAATAATAATGATAATAATAATAATAATAATAATAATCCAAAAGTATAATGGAGAGGAGGGGGTAATATAATTGTTAGACACACCAAAAATTAAAACTAAAAAAAAAAAAAATCTACTACTTTTTGATGGGCTGATCTAAAGAAAATAATATTTATAAACTGCATTGATAGCTGATAACCCGCTAATGTTATGCCCTAGGAGGTTGGGATAGGAAGGTTGCCCCAGACCCCACAGGAAACATTCGATTTAAAAGGTTAAGAAATTGAGAAATACCAAAGCTATTCAAAACGTGGGCCGGGGGTGGGAGGATGGAATGTCAGAACCAGCAACGTAACCTAAGGCCAAAACTGCCTACGTCCTGTGGACCCCAAAATCCTAACTTCCGACATCCCCCCACCCCTAATCGAGTCCAGCTGCTGCTCTTGGCAATAGCTTGTAGATGTAGATTAGCAATTCCAACGATGGTGTCACTTTCAGTGACACAGAAAGAATCCAACGTTGGTAAAGGTTGTGGGTTTTTTGGTGGGGTTTTTTATGGACACCACTGGAGCACATTGGTTAATTGATCATCGGCTATTGGATATCAAACATTTGGTAATTTTAATTCGTAGTCATCAGAGGAAACCCGCAAAATGTTTCCTAATGCAGCAAGGGATCTTTTATATGCACTTTCCCCACAGACAGGAAAGCACATACCACGGCCTGTGTCCAGTTGTGGTGCACTGGTTGGAACGAGAAATAAACCAATCAGCTGAATGGATCTACCGAGGTGATTCGATCCTGCAAACACAAGCACCTCAAGCGAGCACTCAACCGACTGAGCTAAATCCCGCGCCTACGTTGGTAAACTCTTATAACCCTTTGGCGTCACTCGTCAACTTCCTAAACAACTAGTAGGCTGCAAGGATTGGACTGAACTACGGTTGGACACGGTGGGGGGTGGGGGTGATGGATGCCGGGAGATAGGGCATTCTTTGGGGCTATATGCGTAGGCGGTTCGGCCTTAGGTTTTGTGTCGGGCCGACCTCCCCTCCCTCCCGACCCTCACCTGGTCACACCAATGTTTAAAATATGATTGGCAGTCCCTTTCGTCTTAACCTCCCATGGGCTTAATGACTATTGTTTAAGAATTATTATTAATTTTAGACCAGCCCATCTAAATTTGCGCCGAAATTATATTATATTAATAATCAGGCCCCTCCCCCCCCCCCCCCCCCCGAAAAAAATCCGGAAAGCATTATAGAAACTTAAAGAATTTTTTTTACTTAACTGTTTAACTTTAAGGAGTTTTAGACTATTAACTACTCAGTTGCACCCCCCCCCCCCCCCCCCCCCCCCCCCCACCCCAACAAAAAATCCTAGCTACGGCCCTGATAATTATATAGGTTAGGAATGTTGATACTTTTTTTTAAAGGGCGCAGCCAAAACGTATCAACACCAATTTTCCCCTTTTTATACTTTTGGCGTTAATATTCAAAATTTCAGAATTGACCCTATTTGTTAGGTTATCCTTGTCCCGAGTGAGGCCGGACTCGGGATAGGCGTGTTCGAAACCCTAGTGGTATATGGACACGTTAAACCAGTTACTAAGCTACGGTAAATATATAGTCGAACAGGCATGGATAGAATGTTATTATCACTGGAACGTTTTGCGTGTCCCGCACTGCCGATAGAAGAGAAACGTATCTTATTGATTCAGGTCGAAACAGAGGCGCCCGCTCAGCTTTCCTCTAAAACATAGAAGACTAAGTAAGCCATGATAAACACTGTCACTCTTTAATATATGAAACCTAATAGTAGCAAACATGGTAACTATTAACCATGCTGCTAATATAGGCACAGGCCGAACACCTGTCCTGTTAAATTAATATATGTATATATTAATACCACGGCCTGTGTATATATATACATTTTTTAAAAACAGGATAAAAAATACACAAATTGTTTTTAAAAGAGCACGCTTGTCAGACAATATTAAAAAAAAAAAATCATATGACCAAAATTAAAACAGAAATACTTATACGAAGGCAATCACCAGGAGCAGAAGGGAATTACTGCCAGGTAAGCCACCCCCACCACCCTTAGCCGAGCCGAGCCGAGCTGAGCCGAGAACTTTCACACTACATTCGTACAACAACATAAAACTAAACACACATTTAAAAATGTTCGTGTTTATATCTAGTTAAGGTTCAAGCATGCTGCCCTGGGCACACACCTCGGCTATCTGGGCTGTCTCTCCAGGACAGTGGGTTAGTTGTTAGTTGGTTAGTGGTTAATGAGAGAGAAGATGGTGTAGTGGCCTTACACCTAACCACGACGCCACCGAGGCGGGTTAAACAAACAAATTAATTAACATATTATATATACTAACTGGTACTAGTCCAGTCAGTAATTAGTCTCTATTTATAATTCAAAATATTTGTAAGAACCAATCTGATTGGATCTCTAATAAAATTTCAGGTTTTAAAACCGCCGTTATACCGTCGCAAATTTCATCACATGTATTCATACGCGCAGATTTGTTTATCAACAACAATGTCAGACGTCGGTCAAAACATCGGCCACAACTATAACCCGTTTGGCACATGCTGGGGTAGAAACTCGGGAAATCATAAAAAAAAAAGTTCGGGGCATCTCAGTGAAGCGAGTGTTAGGAGTTATAATGCAGACTCCTCAGAAAGCAAAAAAAGAAAATATTCCTCAATTATTCACGGCACTAATTGACAAAAAGTCAGCACTGATTCCACCAAACCCCGCGAAAACAAACTCACAACCTGCACAATTTGCCTCGGGGAACGAGAATGTTTTTTTTTAAATGCTTCAGATGTACAAAAAAATAAAAGTCACTTACCAAAATTAATTTGAAATCCACAATTCAACAATCTACATGTACAATTATGGCACAAATTTCCAACAGCAGTAAATCTTAATACCCTCACCGTAGTTTAAAAACCATTGCTTTGTCAATGTCAAGGTCGTTTATTATTTCAAATAATTGCTCTATTTTACTGTTGTTATTACTGGTATTTGTTAATAGTTACTCGAGAATACAATTCACTGTACACCACGTTGAGAAGAAATTTGAAATAAATTATTACAAAACGGCATACTTATTTGTTGAGCAGACGAATCATTTGTTGGTATGTAAATCGGTCTACATTCCCGAGTAACGTCACTGTAATAACACTATAGAAGTCTGTTATAGTTTATTTCAGAAAAAAAGAGAGTAATAAAACAGTTGAAATTAGAATAGGCATAACCCTACTGTTTTGCGATTTGCGGACGTATATCGGTGGTTTTACTGTCGCAAATTAACTAAATTTGCGCCATAAAACCACCGATATACGTCCGCATATCGGAAAAGACAGTAGGGTTATCCCCTAAATATTATTTATAAAACTAGGAAAACTAAAATTGTATTAAAAAGAAACACGAATACAGCAAGCGAAAGGTTCTTCGAGGCGCACGTCACACAAGAATTGAAAATTTTTAAAATAGCAAAAAAGTTAATGGAATTTAAAAATAAATAAATAAAAAGTTACAAGCCAAAAATAAAAAGAATTGACTGCTCGGCCGAATATTTACATAATTTGGAGCATTTAGGAAGGACAGTCCAAAAATAAATAAGAGATAGAAGAAAGGATCGGACTGTTTAATAATATTAAACAAAGAAAGTAATTTCGACATAACATTTTGAACGTAGGTCTAAAAGTTTAAAAGTCCGATCTATATGTCCACGTGACTGTTTGGAGTTAGAAAGAAGGACCGATCGATACGTGCACACACACACACACACACACAAAGACTAGACGGCACGCGTTTTAGCTCCGTTCAGTGTGTAAAGTGGATTAACTGATTTAAAGGAATAGTAAACTCAAACATGAACCTTATGTCTTGGAAATATGCATACCCGGACCACCAAAAAATTATGACACTTTAAGAAATGAACAAAAAACGTAATTTTTAGAGTTAATAAGAAACCGTGATTATTCCCACTAACTGAAGGCAGCCATTTTCTTTTGTTTTCGTTGCCTCCGGAATTCTAGCTTGGGGCGAAGTGACGTCAGCTCCGACCAACTCCTGTATGCATAGTGTAAACAAACGCAGTCATTTCCGACAAGGCGCTTTGCTTTCATCAACCTGACTTGTAAAACAACATAAATGACTTGATAATATAATAAACTATTCAAATAATTATAATTCAATTTGCATTAATAGAACGAAATCGGGTTATAGCAGGCCTAGCTTTTTCTCTTAGGAAAGCCAAAGAAAACATGCATATTATTAGGCCTATTGGTAGGCTACTTTAGAGCAAAAAGGACCACTCACGAAAAAATAATTTCTTTGGGCCTACGTAATTGGTCAGCTCTGTGATTTTTTATGGGAACGTCTAAGAGTTTGTTTTTTTTACAGAATAATTTACAGTAATAAAGCATGACGGCTGATAAAGTCAGTTACCATTTAGTGATGACAGGTATATCCCAATTGTCTGTGATGTTAAAAAAAACAACCCAAAACACCTGTAGGTAAGTTTGTGTTTAGACTGCGATAGTTAATGGCTTGCCTACCTACAAATATACAATCAGGAATCACAGGCGGAGGCCACTTTCCTTTTAGCTTATTTTCGTGCTTATATCCAATTAAGGTTCAAGCACGCTGTACTGGGCACTCACCTCAGCTATTTGGGCTGTCTGTCCAGGACAGTGAGTTAGGGGTTAGTTTGTTAGTGGTTAGTGAGAGAAAAAGAGGGTGTAGTGGTCTTACACCTACCCAATGAGTTGTTGAAACTCACTCTCGGGTGGGAGCCGGTACCGGTCTGCGAACCCTGTACCTACCAGCCTCGAGTCCGATAGCTTAACCACGACGCCACCGAGGCCGGTTCGGAGGCCACTGAAAGTACTAAGAAAACACCCCGTGTATCATTTCAGTACGTAGGTTATTGCATGGACCAAACATGATACAGTCATTTCGACACTTTGACACGGGTGGTTTATTCTGAATTGTAAAATAATATATACTTATTGCTGAATTACTGGGATGGACATTATTACAGAACACTGCGCAGAAATCAGGTACGTTTGTGTCTTCACTTCTAAGACTAATTCCTGACGTGACGCGTCAAATATTACGTAACCACCGGCTCGGCAGAGAGCGTATTCACTGGAATGGTACAAAATGGCTGTGCCCGTTATATATAATTAAATATAATAATAATATACTTGTTGATATTAAGGAATAATGTGAATTATATAATTATATCGTTGAATATGCATAACAGTCCAAAAGCCTTGCGCTAGGTTAGGATACCTTTGTGTAATAAATTTATGATTAGTTATACTTAAAATCGTATTTATAATTAACTAAATTACCTAATGTGACCCGTCACATCGAATCGGGTCTTAAGTCGCAATACTCGATTTTCAGTAGCAGCAAAAATAAAAGCAAAGTGTTATTTTTGTCGAAATTGCGATTTTTTTACAAAATGATGTGCACACATCTTTTTTACCCGATCCAATAACAAGTTTTAATCAAATATAACTAAAAATGTGTTTTAGAGTACATTTTATGAACAGCACCATCCTGCACATTATCGGGTTTGGCCTAAAACAATGGGAAGAAGTCGATAATTACAGTTTTTTGTTGCCATTTTCATGTTGTTTGCGCTATAAATAAAATGTCATGTTTGGTATCAATACGAGGCTTGGGATATCCTCTTTAACTTTACTCAATAAAATACGTCATTTTTAGCCAATAGAATTCAAGTTTATTGAGTTTAATGTGACCTCTTAATGCTAAACAATTTGTTGGTTACCAGGGATCACAGATAGCGCTTTCCTGATTGGCCAGAATTGGTCACGTGTTAATGGCAGCTCCCTTGAAATTTTTTTACTGGCGATACACGTTGTACCGATATTCGAGACAAAAACTTAAATTGATCAAAGATGTGTGGCTAATAGCCGTAAGTACACTATTAAACATGCGTAGACTTTGTTCACTGTTGTAATTAGCCAACTGATGTTAAAATAATGGCAGAATTTGTGGCCAACGCGCTAAATGAAATCGCACGTTGCAATTTACATGGCTTCAAAACCGACACGGATAGATTGGTTCAGTTTGCCTTAGACTATTTTAATGACGATGTTGACGTTGAATCAGAAAGTGATTCTGACAGTGATGATGTGACAGAGGTGGTTAATGGCCTGTGTGACACACCAGATTTGGGACCCTTGATGTCTAATTTGGAATGTTTGGAAAATGAAATTGACCACGTGGAAACTGTGGACAGTAGTGATGATGATGATGTTATGGACAGTCCTGTAGTCATTGTTGATGAAACAGTCAACATTCTAAAACATGTAGGTGAAGTTGTCGTATCCGATTCAGTGAAAGAGGAACAAGAGCGAATTAAAACATTTTCTTGCAACTGTTCAAGATTTAAACAGGGGAAGTGTATAAAGCAGTTTGATGTGGATTACACCCAAAGACTAAGGATGAACATTGCTGCACTGACTAATGGTGAGAAGGACATTTATATGATGGGGAAAATTAGCTGTTCGGTTAACATGTCGAAGATGACAGAATGTTCCAAACGAAAATCACAAGAAGAAAGGAAACGATTCCGAACAGCGTTTTTCATTGACAAGAAAGTTGTGTGCAGAAATGCTTTCAAGTTCATGCATTGGTAAGTTATTATTTTTTTATTAATCTTGCATTAAAACACAGCATATATAACCAAAACAGTCTCCTTTGGGGGAGGTAAAATAACTCGCAATCTTCATATTTACCTGGAAAGTTTTAGGAGAGCAGTAAATTTATCGCCTTGTAATACATTTTTACAAATAATTTTTTTTAATTTGAAACTTCATGTGATTTCTCAACTAGAATCATTTTACGAGAGTGCAGGCCCTCAAGTCACCAAATTATTAGCAATATTGAGAAGTCGAAGTCGCCATAATATTTTGGACTAAATTCAATTTCAAATTGCACTTTTTTAGTGTCATACAACTGTAGCTTACACTTCAACACCATATCAGTCTTGTTCTTTTATTTTGGTGCAAGACTATTTCAACACAATTAAACAGACCATTCAAGTGTGTAGTTCTCAGCAAGTTTCATTTCAGTAATGCAGGCATCGAAATAAGCATTGTGTCTGGTAACCCATTTACAGGTTACCACAAAATATAATAATATAGCCTGGTAACATAGTGTTTTCCCTACCTTGTTTTAGCATGGTGCAGCACCATGCCTCAATAGTCTAGCACCATCTTGCCTTAATCAGCACCATGCTGCCCTGAGATTAAACAAGCCTTTTTTAGTAATTAATTCTAAAATTGCCTTTATAAAACACCAAAAAAGGTATTATTAATTAATATAATATGCATTTTATATCTTTTGCCATTCATTTATTAACGCAAGCACATAAATTACGTTAATGTTTATTTCAATTAATTTTTGTGTATTTTTAATGAAAAACAAGTGCCCTGAAAATGAAACGCGGAAGTCCGGAATGCATTGCCTGGTTTACATTCGATGTAATGTACTTATTTCGATGCCTGGTAATGCAAAAAAATGCTAATTATTTTGTATTAATTAACATAACATAACATTCACAACACATTAATTATCAGTTACTTAATACTGTAGATTTTTAATGAAAATATGCAGTTGATTTGGCTTATAATATTATTTTATTACTATAAATATATTTGATAGTGAAGATCAAGATACTTTTGTACATATACATGTGTATAAAATTGTTCATAATAATTGAATTAAGTTATTGTCATAACAACCTACTTTTGGGTTGCTTTTGTACATGTAGCTAATAGGTTCCTCTACACTGCTGCATTGAACTATTTATAGAAACCCTGTTTTAAGTATCATAAACAGGCCTTGTGTTTTAAGGAGGGTGATTGTCCATGCCTGACATAGTCCGCATAAAGTGCCGACCAGGTAGGCTATAAATTGCCAATAATAATAATAAAATTATGGTCAAAAGTATGTCTGTCATGGCTTTACCAGTATACGTGTAACAATTGATATTGTGAGAAAAAAACCTAAATAGTCAATGAATAATTCAATAAACCTATTTAACCTGTAAGAAATATAATGTACATGCTGTTGGGAAGCTTTCCAGAAGGTTCGTCCACCATACAATTTGTGCACCCACCTCAGACAATTCGTCCACTCGGATTGCAACATTTAGACCAATAAATATAAAATGTTATTTCTTAGCCATTAAAACGGTCAGTTATATTCGTTTTGTGGTCAACTACTAATATATCAGTGCTTCTAGATTATGGTAGCCCCACTCTCATGGCTAGTGATAATATTCAGTGTTGGGCTAGTAAATAGCTACTATTTCCATGCCCGAAGGCTAGTGAATTTTGTGGTCAAATGTTGCAGTTTAGTCTATTTTGTAAATATGAATATCCTGCTTCCCCCACCCCAAATGTTAGTGTTTTAAGCTTAATACAGGGCACACTATTTCACGAGAACCGTTGTTCTGTTCGCGTGTTGGTTACGCAACTTTAAAATCACGAGAACCGCCAATCGGTTACGTAGTGAACAATTACATTCTAAAATTAAAATTACCAAGTAATGAAAGTGAATATCTGTCTAGTTTCTAAATACATAACCACCAATGTTAGTTCACGTGTTTTAGGAATAGGTAGAACTATCCAACAACTGCTTAACAAACGGTTACCTACACGCGTGAACTGACGTTTGGTTAACTAAGATTTTGAAATGTTGTCCCCTGTATATCTATCTCTGTAGGTGACGTCCGATTATTACTATTATTTAGAAAAATTTATTAACTTAAAAGTAAAGTTGGGCTAGTGAATTTTTAATCGTGGCTACAAAAGTTTTAAAATCACTGATACCATGGCTAGTGAATTTTATAAAAATTCTAGAACCCCTGAGTATATAAAACAAACAAAATTTTAGTGGCACTATCAACTTGTTATTGTCTGTCTGTGTCCATTATAATACTTCATTGATATGTTGTTATTCAAATCACTCTTCAATTACACCTATAATTCAGAAAACAAAGCTAGTAATTAAACTAAAATTTCATCATTTATGTCAAAAATACCATGATGTGACGTCATTTGAGGTAACCAACTAATAAACAGCGATATTATGTCCATTCCGCTACCAGATTTAACTCTAAAAATTATAGTGGACAAATTGTCCAAGAACAATTCTTGGTTGTGGATGAATCGTCTCGAGTTCAACAGTGGACGAAACGTCCAGAGGAGGAATCATCTGCATTCCGTTGGGAAAGGCTCTTTTTGTAGGCTAAGCCTGTTGAACATTCCCAGCTGATAATATTAATAAGAATAAATATTTATTTGTTTAAATCACAATGTTAAATTTTGAAGTACTGGTATTCTATTTAATTCTAAACTTACTGGTATTTTTAATAAGAGACCATCTGGTCTTCTTTAAAATTAACCTCCTGTACCAGTGTGTACTTGTATCTGTCTAGAACTCAATTATAAGTTAGTTTTATACTTAAGAGCACTAGTTAAGTGAATAAATTAATGGATTAGTGTAATTTCAGCTTGCAAAATAATACGTATTAAACAAATGGGAATTATCAGATGAATAGATTTAAAATAGACAACTAAGTCGACATAATATTATTTTAGATAGGTTCACCCAAAATGAATTGTTCTCAGTTACAAATAGCTCACCTAGGCTAGATCCTAAAAAGCAATTTTAGATGGGTTGGTTTTAGCCCACCTACTCATTTTAAATCACCAGGCCTGATAAATTGGTTTTTAAAATTTGGTAACTGGGGTACATAAAATGCACAAGTATGGCACAAACTGACCTTCTGTTTTCTGGTTATAAATATCTGCTACATTAACAATTGTATGCTAGGCATCCATGCAATTATGAAAATAGTATACAGGGCTCAAAACTTAACGATAGCACTGGTAAACTTTTGTGCCATCGATAAAGCTCCTCCATTATGGCAAAATGTATGTATATATACCTGGTACAACTTAAATTTAAACACATCAGGTTTTTTTTTTATTAACTGTGTTCGGTATCATTCATTTCTAGAGATTACTGGTATAATATGAATGAAAACATCAATTTTCTGTGTGCATATTTTTTAAATGTAATATTAGTTGGGGGTTTTTCTTTTTGAATTCTCTGTATCTTTTTCTGAACAAGCAACATTTTAATGTAATTGATACTGAACTAGTAATGACTGGGTTTAAAAATGTCTTTCATTTATTACAATGTCTCAGAGTTACACCTGGGCTTTTAATTATCACCACTGTGTGAAATAAATTAATTACTCTTAGGTTGGCAAGGTATCAGAAGCAGGGATACACATCCTTTTGTTACTGCAGGTACAAAGAGATAAGGCTTATTGAACAATAACACCTCCCATGCCCCTATAGAAATTGTATTGCTCCAATTAGTAGCTGTAATCCCTTAATTGTAGGGTGTTATCCAAGGACTTTCAGAGTTTGTGATTTGCATACATTCATGTTACATAAGTGAATTTAGTACATTAATTTTAATTAAAATACACTTGATTTATTTTAAGTTGGTTTTATCACATAAACTTTCAAGTTTAATTTTTTACATGTACATTGGCTCAAATTCCCCTGTTACTGATAACAGAGTGACAGGTTTTTAATTAGTCACAATGGCTAAATGTATGTGATTGATATAAAAAAGAAGTCACTACTAGTTACAATTCCCAAGTTATTAATTTAATAAAGAAACACAACAAAGATATTTGTTTAGACTCTTTTTCTTTTTCTTTTTTTTGTTGTAATGGGGAGACATCACAAGTACGGTTAGTTAAAACTTACATGTACAACATGCAGTTAGTTAGATATTGCTAATTACAAGTTAGATATTTTAATAGGGAAATATCCAGTTAAATATTTAAATTAAAGTATGTTTTTCTATTAATAGTGTTTACTCTTGTTGATATCTAAATTACAATTTGCTAAAATGTGCATACATTTTTGAATGGCTTAGTATATTTAAGAATTGGAATCAGTTTTGGAAACTAGATGTAAACAGCTTTCTGATCATACCACACAAGTTTCTCAATTTACAAATAATTTATGTTCTCAAATGTGGCATTTTGCTTCATCTTGCCCACAGGCAACAAATGTTATAATTTGAACCAAGTGTATAATTTGGAACCTTTCCAAATGAACATCAAACATGACGAAACATTGCAAAATAAATGTAAACTTCGCCTAGTTCTCCCTTTTCTCCTGGAATGTGACTTCTACTTTTCAGGGGTTTTTAATTTTTACCACTATCCCAAAGGAATAGTGAATTTCAAAAAACAGTATTCCATCTAAAAATGTACTATCCTTTCAATTATTAATATACCACCAGTTTTCCTGACTGTGCTACGTTGCCCTGTACAACATTGCGTAACGAACAATTGTTTATATACCAGTTTATGCATTACTGCGTACTAGCTGGAATTACAAAAAAACTCACTCCAAACATTAATCTGAATCAAAAAGATGTTTATTTTGTACCGGTAAATGCATGAGAAAGGTCTTAGTAGCGCAAGGATTTGTTCTGTAGAAAAATGTAGCTGAAGAGAAAGCGTAAGCGGAATAGTCGCAGGCGATTTTCGGTATTCAGTGCTTTATTTTCACTTCCATGACAGAATATTGGAAGAATTATTTTACTATTCCATTTCCAAATTTACTATTTGCGGAATAGCATAAAATTCTATCCCTGCTTTTTCAATTCTAGCTTAGGCCTTGGGAGTGATCTTCAGTTTGCCTTTATTTTAGTGATGGCGAAGACTAAAATATTGTTTGAAAATAATAAATTGTCCGGAATTGGCAGTCAATTGATATTTTATGTATAATTTGACAACAAAAAATGAACCAAAAACAACTATACATTACACAATTAAACTTAATTTTATTAGGGAAAGCAGCATATACATTTTTTGACAATCCATGTATATGTTGACCAGATATAATATTTTTATTTTTCAAACAGATAACACGGCCTCGAGATCCTGAGTCATTTTGTATTTATTATTCTCTGTTATTATTTTTCAGTATTGGCAATTCTCGACTAAATGATCTTATACATAGATATGCGGAAGGAGACATTGGGGTTCGACTGACAAATGCTGGTGGAAGGATTCAAAGCAGACGTGTGCTTACTTTTGAAGACATAACCCGCATTAGCACCTTTATAACAACGTTTGCCGAGGACCATGCCATTGTGCTACCAGAACGATTACCAAGTTTTAAGAGGGATGATATCAAACTTCTTCCATCACATGAAACAAAAAGTTCGGTGTGGACAGCTTATACTGCAGCAATGGAAAACATTGGTAGGTTAACTGCTACACACATAGGATGTAGATCAGTGGTAAAACATTTGATTGTGGGTCATTGGATTAATCCCCCTTAGTATCTGTATCTGTATAAAAATAGAAATAGGCGCCATCTGACTACTAAATAGAAAAGTTAACGTAGAGGGATGTGCATATTAAAGATCCATAATGAAAAAGAATAGCCTGTGTGGTGGCACCAGGTTTATTCTGTAAGTTTTAGGGATTTAACTGTTTTACTTGCTAACTATTTCAGTATTAAAAATTAATGGACTTTTCAATCAAAAAATATTTTTTAAATTTGCAGGGATATAAAATTTTAAACTTTAACTTTTCTGTAAATAAAAAAATTGTCACGGGGGAATTTGGGGATTTTTAAATTATTATTATAATTTTTTTGTAAATATTATTTATTAGCTGTAATGAACAAAATCCTTTCATTTATTTATGTATTTAAATTTGACTTTTCTTCATTTTAGGCGAACGACCTGCCAAGCTGACATCGTTCCGGAATATTTAGAATCGACTGTTGCCCCACATTGTGAGGACAAAACCCATGTCGGATCTGTGTTGGGAATGCCAAAGGAACAATGCAGCAGTGTATCGCAGTGCAAACCTTCCTGACATTGTGAAGTGTGCAAAGTTGAAAAAACAGATGGATTACATCCAAATGGTTGCCAAAGAACGGACACTCTACAGGAACATGGTAGCTGAGTGCAAGACATCAGTTGTTGGCTTAAAGCTGGGACACAATCCACCATGCTCTAGAGACATTAAAGGTCATTATTCATTTGACTTCGCACAGCAAGTCCACATTCCTTCAAACCCTCTGCAGCCAGGACCTATCTATTTTCTTGTGCCCCGAAAATGTGGCATATTTGGAGTAAACTGTGAGGGCATACCCCAACAAGTCAACTATCTCATTGATGTGCTCAAGTAAAGGATAAAATGCTGTGATCAGCTACTTGCATCACGTTTTTTTTAAATTATGGACTTGGCGAAAAGGATGTTCACTTGCACTGTGACAACTGTAGTGGCTAGAATAAAAACAAATTTGTTATGTGGTACCTCGCTTGGCGTGTGATGAATCACCTCCATTTGAATCTTTCGCTGAACTTTATGATCGCTGGTCACACGAAATTTTGAACGATTGGTGTTTTGGTCTCCTAAAACAAAACTTTCGTAGGACAGAGGTGTGTTCCCTTGAAGAGATGGCTGCATGTGTCAAGAAGAGTTCCACAAGTGGTGTCAACATGTCCCGGCTGGTTGGAAATGAGTCAGGAAAGGTGTTGGTTCCCATGTACGATTGGCAGAAGTTCCGGACACCCTTCTTTAAACCTCTTCCTGGCATCAAAAAATTGCAGCACATGAGGTGAGGTTTATTTTACATGTATGTCAACACTTATTTTTGTTGTAGTTAATTGTTTTGCACTCATGATAAATATTTCCCTTCAATTTATACAGAATAGCTTTGTTATTTCTTTTTTACAAATTGTAGGGCATTGTTTCAAATGTTTGTGGTTTCTAAAAAGTCTGGAAATTAGAGTGACTCTTTTTCAACAGCAATACACAAAACTTGAGGCATACAAATAAAAGCTTTTAATTAATACTGTCTCTCTTGAAAATGAGAAAGTAAGGAGGAAAGTAAAATTGGCTTGTGAAAGTTTGTAAGAAAGCCATTTTGAGCCTTGATTAAATCTCATGCCAAGAATTAACCAATAGAATTGATTAAACTGTAGTTGATTTTTAAATTATTATTTTTTAAAGTTTAATCTTTTTTTTTTTTTTTTAACATGCATTCAAATAAACATCTGTGGATACAAGCTATTTCCCTTCCCAACCAGTGTACCATGACTGTTATATCAAAAGTCGTGGTTTGTGCTATCCTTTCTGTGCATATATATAAAAGATCCCTTGGTACAAAATGTACTAATGGAAGAATGTAGTAGGTTTCCCCTCGTAGATACAATTGTCTATTTTATGATGGGCGAGGCATTAAATCACAGAATTATTGTTATTTCGAACATTAGATGATATTAATACCTGTAGCTGATTGTTATCATTTTGTTTCAGGTTTGACAGTAAACAACCTGGATTAATCCTTGTCAAAGATTCATCTGATTGTCAGGAGACCGCTGTGCAGGTCTTGAAAGACGTGAGAATTCGGCCACCAGCTGCCCTACCTGTAACAGTTGCCCCACCTGACCTAGATAAAAAGCGCCAGTGGTATTTATTTACAAAGATTCGGGAATTCTGTACAGAGAGCACCCAAGACATCGTCTGTCCCCGTCCTGCTGGACAAGTAGCTGAATCATCAGAAGATGAAGAAGAAATAAGCCCCCCCCCCCCCCCCACCTGCCAAAAAGTCCCACAGAAATAAAAGAGTGTTGAAGGAAAAAAATTAGACAATGCATTCAAACTGACTTTTGTTATTAAAAGTACATGTACACTGTACCTCTTGTTACCCATGGACATCGGGGATGTCATTATCAGGCTGCCCGTTATTTTTCGCAGCCTGTTTAATCAGGGCTTCTGTATTATGGTAGCCCCACTCCTATGGCTAGTGACATTCAATAATGGGCTAATATATAACTACTATCTTCATGCCCACTGGCTAGTGGAAAAAAAGTTGTCAAATGCTACTTTTAAATATAGTTTGTAATATGAATATTCTGCCCCCCCCCCCCCCCCCAATCAGAGGGGTTTTAAGCTCTGTCTCCCTCTTTATGTAACATAATCTGATCATTCCTATTAGTAAAATTGTATTTACTTAATTATGGCTAGTAAATGTTTAATCATGGCTAGTAAATCTTTAAAATCACTGACAAAATGTGGCTAGTGAATTATTTTTAAATTCTAGAAGCCCAGGATAAAATCATTTGGTATAAAACTACAGGCAATAAAAACTTTCCAACTGAATACTAGTATAAATAATTAATGCATGTTGATAACCTTGTGATATGTGTTGGAAAGTTGTCCCTGATTGGTTATTGTAGCTGGTATTTAATGTATGATGTTAAAGGCATACTGTTACGGATTTAAGGACCTTATTTCTCTAAAAATGGTTAATAAATAAAAAATTACATTAATTGTTGGAAATCAAATCTAGCTATCGCATCACCTTAACTGAACCATGATGGAGTGAAATCCATGTCATCTCTGTTGGCAATTTTAGTTTTTTAATTATGGACCATTGCCATAATTCAATTATTTTTACAAAATGTCATTAATAAATGGAGTATGGTGGTTATGAAGATGGTTTAATAAAGCACATTTAGGGACAAATCGAATTATTTTTGATCAGGACAGAGGTAATACTTTGTTAGACCATTAAATAGGTCAGTGGTCTGTGACAATATGCCTTTAATATAATATTATTTCAGATATAAATCAATCAAATTACGTCATTCTTAGGCTTTGTTATCAATGGAAACACATGACATTTGTAGCAGACAGTAATGGCCACCTATAATTTCTTTTTCACCTGTTGCTATTATTATGACATCAATGGTTATGTGGAGATATTAAAATCTTTAATATGTTATTAGCTACATGTAAGATTTGTATCAGGACTTATTAAAAAATGGGGTTGGTGGTGGGATGGGGAATTCTTAAGATTTGAAAGGGAGTCCATCCCACATCCAGATAATGTGTCAGCTGTTCTAAATAATTGTCATGCATATATTTATTCAATACTTTGCACTTTTGTAATTTTTCTTATTTTTTTTACATTAATCCAGACTGTCATTCATGGATATAATTATGTGGAAATACTAGACTTTGATGTGTTGCTTGTATTAACTATGTTTTATCACACACACACAACTATTTTATATATATATATATATATATATTATATATATATATATATATATATATATATATAATTATATATATATATATATATATATATATATATATTATGTTTTAATTATTTTTTTTTTTGGGGGGGGGTAAAAAAAAGAGGGGGGCGGGAGAACTCCTAATAATTTAAAAGGCGTCAATCACTTTTTTTAGAAACCCTGCTACCAACTAGTTTCAACTATTCCTGTTGGTCTAAATATGCATGTATTGTATGCATGTATTTACAATGTTCGTGTGTAATATTGTTATGTATTGTGTATATATAAACATAAAATGTAATCATTGTCAACCACTCATGATTTGTATGTCTTATAACATGAAAACGTATAAATTAAATAAGTTAAAATTGCTTACAAGTCTTTGTTTAAGTCTTATCTTCATACTTGCCAAATGTGGTGTGTGCAAGTGTTCTGTTGCTAAGGACTTTAAGCCATTATATTAAGGACACTTTTCATAACTTTTAACTGCAATTTTCTCAGAATCTAGTTTTCAAACATTCCCATATTTTCCCGTACGTTTTTTGTTATAACTCCGCAACCATTCAAAATACATAAATAAATTTTGGCGACATACAATCATTACTTAGCCATAAATGGTTTGTCTTGCGAAACCAAACAGTGGTGTGAGTCCATATTTAGATATTGATTTACCCCCCTTTAGTTACAAGTCGTCAATTGCAGAATCCCCCTCTACGGGCAATGGCTTTGTGCGCCCAGTCTTTTAGCCGAGCCGTTAAGTTGGGGACGCAGACAAAATTCGAAAAGAGAAAGAAAGAACACGATACAGAATGCCTAAAGCTAAAAACAAGACGAAAACTGCTTCGCAGAGGAAAACTCCGATATCGTATGACGGTAAAGGAAAACGAACACCAGTTTCAACAAGAAACTCGGACCGTACAAAAAAATGTAACGACAAACGAGCAGGCCGAACGGCCCAGAGCTCCCACAGGTAAGCGTGGCAAGAACAGTGGGAAATCTGTAACAGCAATTAACTCCGGTAATTTAATATCCAGATTAAATGAGAATGACGGGTCAGATGTAGAGGAGTTCGGTTTAGATACTTTTAGAAATGCACGGGTTATTGCTAATTCTGTGAACGGTGCAAACAACCGGCCGTCTACCAGTTCGGAAGTTATGGTAGATAGGGGGTCGAGTGATCAGTGGGCTCAGCAGTTTCCCTATCAGTGAAAGAAAAGATTTGGCGGGAGGAATATATCAATTTGGGAACGTTAAAAAATTCTGAACCCGCGACCGACCAGGATGCCCCTGTAACGTTTATCATTACAGAAAGCGGTATGCTACAGGCAAATAAGCAACCGTCACATCAGAAAAGCGTTAGCAACATAGTGGAATGGACCAGTGCTTTTACCATTTTCATGAGTGTGTATTTGGAAGCATTCCCCGAAAAACATCAAGACTTGCTGTCCTATATGCACACGGTAAGGTCAGCAGCTTTGCGTTTTAAAAATGTGGGATGGTTGACTTACGATGAGCAATTTAGGAGGAGACAAGCAAGGTACCCACATAATTCTTGGGCTGATTTAAATGTGCAGTTGTGGGTGATGCATATACTGGCCAGTATTCCACATAACCAAACAACCACTGCTGCTAGTGCATGGTTATTATAATTGCCTAACAATGTGATAAGTATTTTTGCAGATGTGTGGTTGATGGGCTCATCATTAATATACTGGGCACACAGGAGAGCTGTTAGTCGACCGATTGGCAGACACCTTGGACTGGAAAATTGCCGCCTATCATGGTTCGGAAAAAGAGGCCAAAAATGGAGCGATCTTTTACCATCCATTAAACGTCAGCTGCAAAGGTATTCCGTACCTGACATAATCGTAATCCATTTGGTATCAAATGATCTGGTAGAGATCTCGGGGAAGGAGTTGGGTGATATGATTTTTGCAGATTTGGGGGGAATTAAAGGGTATTCTGCCCATGACAGAAAAAATATTTGGTCCACCATTCTTCCTCGATTGGTTTGGCAGGGTGCAGTCTCTTTCAGGGATTGAACATAAACGAAAAAGGGTTAATCGTTATGGGTTGAAGTGGGTTTGTGAGAATGGGGGCTTTGGTATAAAACACTCAATTGTCAGTGAAGACAAGGGGCTATTCAGAAAGGATGGCGTCCACTTGTCAGATATAGGAAATGACATTTTTCTCAATACATTGCAAGATGGCTTACAATCTTTTTTCAAAGGTGGCTAGTAAGAACCTTGGTTGAGTGGGGTGTCCTCGTATAGACGAGTCCTGTGGCGGAGTTGTGGGGGCCAGGCACATACATCTCAACGTTGGGGACCTTAGTTCGAGATAGGGGGCTCAAGGTAGCCCAGGTAGGTGCACCTCACCTTTTGTTGGTCACACTCTTAAGGGACGGTGTATGGAACCATTTGCGTCGGTGACCCCAGTAAATGTGGGTTTTCATACACAAACGGGGTGCATTGGCGGCCCTGTCCTTTGGGGACCCTAGGAAGGGCACGGCTGTGCTGCCAGGAAAATACCCTAACCAGGGAGGCACATTAGTCGATGCCTGGCCTCCACAAATCTGACTTGGATTCGTCTTGTAGACTTTTGCTTTAAATAATAAATGCTTTGTCATTCCACCATTAAAAATGTGTTCGTTGTGTTTGGATAGTATAAAATGGAATTGGGGGGGGGGGGGGGGGGGGGGAATTATCGTTTGGTATGTGGCGAGACAAATAACTTTTGGCGACATACTATCATTACTTAGCCATAAATGGTTTGTCTTGCGAAACCAAACAGTGGTGTGAGTCCATATTTAGATATTGATTTACCCCCTTTAGTTACAAGTCGTCAATTGCAGAATCCCCCTCTACGGGCAATTGCTTTGCGCGCCCAGTCTTTTAGCCGAGCCGTTAAGTTGGGGACGCCCCACCCTCCCAACCCAAATATAATATAAGTAATCAGTTATGATGTGTACATTTTAATACATATATTAGTTTTAATCTTTGTACATTTTGATCATTCTGTGCACTTAGATATATTAACATATCCCATATATAGTCGTATAATGATTAAAGAATGAATTGTATATTCTTTATATGATGACCCAGGAATGACATGTTTAGTTATGCCTGCATTGGAATAGAAAATAGCAACATGTTGCTTGAGCAGGCTGGTGTAGTTATACGAGTATTAAGATTGTATTAAAAAATATACATTAAGTTCATAGGAACAAAAGATGAAGAACCTTTGTTTTTATTCTAGTATAATTGTGTAAATCCTTGCATTTGTTAGGTACTGTTCCGTTGCGATTATGTTTAATTCAGATCACCGGTTACAGAATTTACATCTAAGTTGCTTGTTTCCAGCTAGTGACATTCAGGAATTGATGTTAATTGAACTTTTCACATTGAACTGTATTGAGATGCGAACATGCTGGACTGTTTCGGTGTGGCATGAACCCTACCCTGATTCAATTGACTTTGCTGATACTGGTATTATGTGTTGGACATTGACTTGTTCGGCGTAGCAAATTATTTACAGGTAACGAACGACAGGCGGATTTGTGGGGGTCAGGCACATAAATCTCAACGTTGGGGACCCTAGTTCGAGATAGGGGGCTCAAGGTAGCCCAGGTAGGTGCACCTCACCTTTTGTTGGTCACACTCTTAAGGGAACCATTTGCGTCGGTGACCCCAGTAAATGTGGGATTTCATACACAAACGGGGTGCATTGGGGGCCATGTCCTTTGGGGACCCTAGGAAGGGCACGGCTGTGCTGCCAGGAAAATACCCTAACCAGGGAGGCGCATTAGTCGATGCCTGTCCTCCACAAATCTGACTTGGATTCGTCTTGTAGACTTTTGCTTTAAATAATAAATGCTTTGCCAATTCATTCCACCATTAAAAATGTGTTCGTTGTGTTTGGATAGTATAAAATGGAATTTGGGGGGGGGGGGGGGGGGGGGGGGGGATTTATCGTTTGGTATGTGGCGAGACAAATAAATTTTGGCGACATACAATCATTACTTAGCCATAAATGGTTTGTCTTGCGAAACCAAACAGTGGTGTGAGTCCATATTTAGATATTGATTTACCCCCCTTTAGTTACAAGTCGTCAATTGGAATGAGAAAATATGTATAACTCAAAATGATTCCTACTTAAGACGTGATTCGATGTGATGGGACACTATTATCTACTCGGAAGTGACTGGAATCTGGTTTTAAACCCACACATACACTCAACTACGTATATATTAATAGCCCAAAGGCACGCGAAGCAGTATTAGAGATGATTAGTTAGCTAGATCTTGTTGATATCTGGAGAGACCATAACCCCGAACTTCGTAAATATACATGGAGGAGGAACACACCATTGAAACAGGCCCGATTAGATTTTTTTCTTAATATCAAATTCACTATATTCTTCTGTAATAAACTCTAATATACATTATGGATATAGAACCGATCATTCTATGCTAAGTCTTAAGTTCGAATTAACTGAACGTATAAAACATAATAACTATTGGAAATTTAATAACTCACTTTAAAAAAACACAAATCTTACCTAACAATAATAATAAAACAAATGGCTAGTGTTAAGAGACAGTATGCTGTACTAGTCTACAATCTGGAAGCAATCGATAATATCCCCCTAACGGAAATTGATTTTCAAATTAATGATCAATTATTTTTAGAAGTTTTACTTATGGAGATACGAGGCAAGACAATTTCCTACTCATCTTATTTGAAAAAAGAAAATAGTAAACGGGAAGAAAAATTAATTGAAGAAATAGAATCCGTAGAAAAAAACGATCATTTAGACTTTGAAAACATTAATTCAAAACGAAAAGATTTAGAAAATTTGCGTCAAAAAACAATGGAAGGTGTATACATCAGATCGAGAGCTAGATGGATAGAAGAGGGTGCACGCATTACTAATTACTTTTGTAACTTAGAAAATAGAAATTTGATTAGTAAATCCATAACAGTTATTGAAAAAAACGATGGTTCTATTATTAAAGATAAAAAAGAAATTATGAACGAAACAAAATAATTTTATCAAAAGCTTTATTCTCCTAAAGAAAGTATAAGTGACGCCAATCTAAATTACTTACTTTCAGATCACGATTTAAACACATTAAGTAAAGAACAGGCTGATTCTGTAGAAGGTTTATTAACCTATGAGGAATTATCAAATGCATTGAAGCGCACAAAAAATAACAAAAGTCCAGGATCAGACGGCTTTTCTTCAGAATTCTTCAAATGTTTTTGGAAAAAGATAGGCTATTTTTGTTCTCAGATCCCTTAATTATGCTTTTATCAATGGTGAACTATCTGTTAATCAGAAACTGGGAATAATAACTTGTATACGTAAAGGTGATAAACCGAACGTTTTCTTAGCAACTGGCGACCGATACCACTTCTAAATGTTGTCTATAAATTAGCATCTGCGTGTATATCCGAACGAATTAAAGAAGTACTTCATTTTCTTATTAACGAAGACCAAACTGGTTTCATGCCAGGTCGTTATAGTGGTGACAATATAAGGATATTGTATGATATTTTGTATTATACTGAATCGTATAATATTCCAGGAATATTTCTACGAGTAGATTTCCAAAAAGCATTCGACTCCATACTACTCAAAAGAATTTAAGGGACAAACGATATTTTCGACATTATTTTCTGAATGTCAATTATATTAGCTAGACCATAATGTCACGCATGGTATTGTTCCATTTTGACGAAAGTGGGTCTAAGCAACCCATAAATTAATTAAAATCCACTGTCATTGACACTGTCGACTAGTTCTAATGGCGAAAACATGCTTACATTTGCACATAAATTAGGGCGAAAGCGAAAGGTCTGCTAAGTGCCCATAGCTTGCTTTTTCACAAAGCGCTTCATTTGCATGCTTTGCACGTATATTCCATGTTCCCAATGTTGAATTTCCGTATAATTGGAGCTTGCGTTCGTGTACGGTGCACTCCAAATTCGACAATGGTACGACTTCAACTGACTATCGAAGATCGAGGAAGGGCTATTGCTTGGCTTCAGGATGGCAATACGCAAAGAAATGTTGCTCTGAGACTTGGTGTCAGTCAGAGTGTCGTTGGCCGATTGTGGCAACGGTACCAAGCAACGAATTTTTTTCGAAATCATCCACGTTCGGGAAGACCCCGAAGCACTACAAATAGAGAGGACCGCTACATCACCAATATGGCTCTACGTCAACGCACAACCACTGCACGCCGATTACGTGACAATCTGCGGACTGCGACTGGAACTCGAGTGTCTGATCAAACCATACGCAATCGTCTGAGAGCCAATAATCTACGCTGCCGTCGCCAGACTGTTCGACCACCACTCCTACCACGTCACAGAACGGCCAGACGTCACTGGTGCACGCTTCATCTGCGGTGGCAACGTGTTCAGTGGGGTCGAGTGATGTTCACTAATGAGTCCAGGTTTAGTCTCCAGTTCAAGGACGGTCGGGTTCGTGTCTACAGACGTCATGGGGAGCGCTTCGCTGACGTTAACGTTAGACAACGTCACCGGTTCGGTGGTGGCAGCGTCATGGTGTGGGGCGGCATCTCTATCCACCACAGGACCCCCCTGTATGTGGTGGATGGCAATCTGAATGGAATCCGCTATCTGAATGAGATTATCCGGCCGTTGGTTCTCCCAGGCCTTCAGCAGATTGGCGGCGGGGCAGTTCTGCAGGATGAAAATGCCAGAGCCCACCGCGCCAGGGTGGTAACGGACTTTCTCAGACAACAAGGTATCGCCAGGATGGATTGGCCAGCATATTCGCCTGACTTGGCCCCAATATAGCACGCCTGGGGCGAATTAGGCAGGAGAGTTCGGGATAACCATGCCCCTCCGGCCAACCTTCATGATCTGGGTCAACTTCTTATGGCAGAGTGGCAGGCCATTCCCCAAGAGTTCTTCAGACGTCTGATCAACAGCATGAGGCAACGATGTGTCGAGTGTATTCGCGCCAGGGGTGGATTCACACACTATTAAACGAATGTTCTAATGTGTAAAATCCATGTTTGACAACCTTCAACTTTGACAGCATGTCATGTGACTTTCTTGTATACAGTGACGTTTATTTGTGTGTTTTTTGTAAATATGGAACAATAAATAAAAAAATTGGTGTAGTTTACATCATCAATCTAATACACTCTGAAACTTATTTGGTTATAAATTTTTGACCCTTAAATTCTTTTGAGTAGTATATATATATATATATATATATATATATATATATATATATATATATATATAGGCTGTAGGCAAGGTGATCCATTATCACCTTATATATTTCTTCTCTGTGTAGATATTCTTGCAGGACTTGTACGTAAAAATAAGAAAATTAAAGGCATCTCAATAAACAATAAAGCATACCTAATTTCACAGTATGCCGATGATACTGATTTTATACTTGATGGTAGTAGAACGAACGTCTTTTGAAGAAGCAATAAATACCTTGAATATCTTGTCCGAATTATCAGGACTCAATATTAATTATGATCAATCAGAGGTAATCTGTATTAGCTCTCTTAGGAATAGTCCAATACGATATTTACAAAATCTTTATCTAAAATGGAATCCTCCTTCATTTAAAGCACTTGGAATGAAATGACCAAACTTAATTATAATTCTAAACTATTTGTAATTAAACAAATTATAAATACATGGATGAGAAGTTTGTTAACATCACTTGGAAGAATAGCTATAATAAAATATCTGTTAATATCGAAGCTTAGTTATCTACTTCTAACATTAACAAATCCATCGGAAACATTTCAGAAAGAATTGCACACAATGTTATTTAAATTTGTATGGAATCAAAAGCCAGACAGGATAAAAAGAATAACTTTGTGTAAACCTGTTAATGAGGGAGGTCTCGGAATGATAGACATATATAACTATGCTAAATCTTTGAAAATCACATGGCTACGAAAATTGGAAACCAAAGATCCAAAATGGAAACCTATTCTTTTTGCATGTTTTCCACAACTCCGTAACATATCTCTATTTGGTAATGATTTCCCCCAATTGTGCTTAAAACATGTAAACAGTCTATTGTGGAAAGACTGTATCATTGCATTCCGTGACTTCTCGTTATTAATTAATTTTTCATCTTTTGAAGACTTTTTATCAGAGCCAATTTTTATAATTCCAATAAAAATTAACAGCAAATCTTTTCAAAAAAAAAATGGCTTGAGAAAGGTGTATCTCAAATCTGTGATCTTGTTGATGAGTACGGCAACTTTTTAACTTTAACCGCATTTAATAATGTATACAAATTAAATGCATCTTTTTTAGAGTATCAAGGAGTTATTAACTCACTTAAGGCTTACCCTAGGAAGACGAAACTGAATATAATAGAAACAAATATTCCTTTAGATGACCGGCCTCGGTGGCGTCGTGGCAGGCCATCGGTCTACAGGCTGGTAGGTACTGGGCTCAGATCCCAGTCGAGGCATGGGATTTTTAATCGAGATACCGACTCCAAACCCTGAGTGAGTGCTCCGCAAGGCTCAATGAGTAGGTGTAAACCACTTGCACCGACCAGTGATCCATAACTGGTTCAACAAAGGCCATGGTTTGTGCTATCCTGCCTGTGGGAAGCGCAAATAAAAGAGCCCTTGCTGCCTGTCGTAAAAAGAGTAGCCTATGTGGCGACAGCGGGTTTCCTCTAACTGTGTCAGAATGACCATATGTTTGACGTCCAATAGCAGATGATAAGATACAAAATCAATGTGCTCTAGCGGCGTCGTTAAATAAAACAAACTTTACTTTTTACTCCTTTAGATGATTCTCCTGTTCAACGAAAACTTTGTTCTATCAGAAATGGCTCAAAACTATATTATTACACACTTGTAACTTCTGAAAAGCCAAATTCTGCAATATCAAAATGGCAAAATTATTTTATTTCACAACCTTAATTGACACACTATTTATTTAAAACCATTTGTAACCACGCAAGAAATAAAACTTAAATGGTTCCAATATAGAAAACTTCATAGAATATTAACTACTAATAGTTTCGCATATAAATTAAAATTAATTGACAGTGTACGTTTTGTCATGAAGGAAAATAATCTATAGTGCATTTATTTTGGGAATGTAAAAATGTTCAGAACTTTTGGAATGATTATTTAAATTGGTTATCAAATTCATGTAATTATACATGCAATTTAAAGCTTTCTCTTGAGCTAGTGATATTTGGATGTAAAGATAATATTAAAGCAGATAATATTTTTGACCTGCTACTATTATTAGCTAAATATTTTATATATAAATGTAAAGTGCAAACGGTCCAATTAAATATTATACACTTCCAAAACGAAGCCAAATAAATATATAAAGTAGTAAAATGTATTTATCTTAGTAAGAACAATCTTAATAAATTCTTCACCAAGTCGTCAGTGTATTATTCTCTCTTTGAACAGACCTAATTTTTAAAATTTTCCTTGTGCATCGTCTTGTTCCTAGCGGTCCGCGCATTAATAATGTAGATACATACATACATATATACATACATATATATATATATGTATATATGTATGTATGTATGTATGTATGTATGTATGTATGTATGTATGTATGTATGTATGTGTGTGTGTGTGTGTGTATATATATATATATATATATATATATATCATGTGCGTATTTTAAATATTTATTTACGTCGTTCATAGAATGGAAAAGGATGGAAATGTGTTGTTGTTTTTTTGCGTGAGAGAAAGATAAATGGATAGCTACATTGATTAGATATGAGAGAGAGAGAGAGAGAGAGAGAGAGAGAGAGAGAGAGAGAGAGAGAGAGAGAGAGAGAGAGAGAGAGAGAGAGAGAGAGAGAGAGAGAGGCGGGAATGGAGAGGGGGTGGGGTGAGGTGGGGTTTGCAAGCCAGTACCCTAAAATATTATATTATTATGTTGTTTTATTATTTTTTATGTACAAAACCCATATTTTACCCTTGGCATGTGTTGTTCTAATTGTAAACAAGGGGATGGCAATAAAACTTGTAACACAAAAACAAAAACAAAACCCCCACATTTTAAAAGTTCTATGAGCACGTAAAACTGTATTCACAACCCCCAATGGTTTAATAACAGGTATTGGCGTAATTAAATACATTTAGGAATAACATGTGGACCTTCTATAAATTGCTTGCATGTAGCTATGTTTATTTGAACTTATCTTAAGGTTATTGACTTATCAATTTCTTTAGCTAACTCTGATGTTCTCTCAGCACCAAAACGAGCGAATGCATGGCAACATTTTATTGGATGTAGAAGTTCTGTTTGACTTCTTGTCACTGCTAACACAAGTAATTCAGATTCATAATCTAATGAAGCACGACTCAGAACATCACTTGGAATTCTATCTTTACCCTTAACATACTCAATCTGGTAATCGTATTCCGAAAGTTCCAAACTCGAGCGAGCAGAGTTAGGTGAATTAGAAGTTGCAATTTATATCAATGGTTTATGATCTGTTCCAATACAAAAAAATTCTGCCATATAAGAAATCACGAAACTTCCGAACCGACCAAATTATTCCCATCGCCTCACAATGAATGGTTGAATAATTACGTTCTGTTTTAGAAAGTTTCTTTGAAGCAAACGAAATTGGATGTCCATAACCATTTGTTTCTTGTAGAAGTACCCCAGCTAAAACAGTGTTCTTTGCATCAGTTTGTACAATAAACGGCGGACCATCGTCATCAAAATTAGGATGCACTAGTAATGGTTTTGATGTAATAGAATATTTTAACTGTTCAAATGCTTTTTTCTTGTTTTTTATTCCATTCATATAACTTTTTCTCCACAATATAACTCAATGGCAATGCAATATCAGAAACATTTGAAATAGATCTTTGGAAAAATATGCAAAGTCCTAAAAATTAATGAACTTCTTCCCAAGAACTAGGTAATGGAAATTCACGAACTGCCTTCAAACCTTTATCTCCAGGTTGTACACCTTCTAGAGAAATTTTAAAACCAGCATGAAAAACACAACACTTATCTTTTCTCAATTGTCCATCTGTTTCAAAAGGATTTAGCACTTCCTCAAGATATTCCAGCATGAGTTTTAGAGTTGCACCATGAACAAGAATACCATCTAAATGCACACGTGTAAAAGACATGGGCAAACCAGAAAACATCATGTGCATAATACCCTGAAATGCTAAAGGAGACGTCTTCAAACCAAAACACATTCTAGTGAACTGATATACACCCGACGATGTTTCAAATGCTGTTAGATTATGAGATGATTGTAAGCTGAATTCATGTCAAGCACTGAAAAATATTTGGAGTTGCCTAACTTCGTTAACACTTACGATACTGTCACCGATGGAAACACTTCATCTACTAACATTGTATTTAACCCCCGAAAATCTAAACAGAATCTGATTGTCGAATCAGGTTTTCTCACCAAAACAATTGGAGAAATCACAGTAGAATTATTATGACGAGAACCACGAATCATTGACAAATGTGCGTCTGGTTTATAATGTTGTATATAATTGTATACTTTGTGTAATTCCAGTGTCAGTGTTATGAATGTATTTATGTTTTTGTTTTGTAGGACATTAGTATAAATATGACAACTATGTTTATTTGCATATATGTAATAACACTTGTTACAGCATAATGACTTGTGTCTTCATATGCATACCAATAACTTTATTTATTGTAGCTAAGTGGCTTGTGTTTTGATATATATATATATATATATATATATATATATATATATATATATATATATATATATATATAATACCCAATCATAATTAAGGTTTCTAGTCGAATCATATGTAGACGTATATCTAATTTATATGCTTTGTTTAATTCTAATGCTAAGGTAATGTACGTGTGTGCAACTATAAATACGTATTAGTTTTGTGTACATGATAATTAAAACATATCATTATTTAAGTAACTTCAAATGTTAAACATGATAGTACATACATGTGCATTTAGCATGATAGTACATGTATGTGCATTTAGCATGATAGTACATGCATGTGCATTTAGCATGATAGTACAAGTATTTGCATTTAACATGATATGACATGTATTTGCATTAAGCATCATAGTACAAGTATTTGCATTTAACATGATATGACATGTATTTGCATTTAGCATGATAGTACATGCATTTGCATTTAGCATGATAGTACATGCATGTGCATTTAGCGTGATAGTACATGTATTTGCAATTAACATGATAGGACATGTATTTGCAGTTAGCATGATAGTATATGTATTTGCATTTAGCATGATAGGACATGCATGTGCATTTAGCGTGATAGTACATGTATGTGCATTTAACATGATAGGACATGTATTTGCATTAAGCATGATAGTACATGTATTTGCATTTAGCATGATAGGACATGCATGTGCATTTAGCGTGATAGTACATGTATGTGCATTTAACATGACAGGACATGTATTTGCATTTAGCGTGATAGTACATGCATGTGCATTTAGCATGATAGGACATGTATTTGCATTTAACATGATAGGACATGTATTTGCATTTAGCATGATAGGACATGCATGTGCATTTAGCGTGATAGTACATGTATGTGCATTTAGCATGATAGTACATGTATGTGCATTTAGCATGACAGTACATGTATTTGCATTTAGCATGATAGTACATGCATGTGCATTTAGCATGACAGTACATGTATTTGCATTTAGCATGACAGTACATGTATTTGCATTTAGCATGATAGTACATGTATTTGCATTTAGCGAGATAGTACATGTATTTGCATTTAGCGTGATAGTACATGTATTTGCATTTAGCATGATAGTACATGTATTTGCATTTAGCATGATAGTACATGGATGTGCATTTAGCATGGTAGTACATGGATGTGTATTTAGTATGATAGTACATGTATTTGCATTTAGCATGATAGTACATGTATTTGCATTTAGCATGATAGTACATGGATGTGAATTTAGCATGATAGTACATGTATTTGCAGTTAGCATGATAATACATGCATGTGCATTTAGCATGATAGTACATGGATGTGTATTTAGCATGGTAGTACATGGATGTGTATTTAGTATGATAATACATGCATTTGCATTAGCATGATAGTACATGTATTTGCATTTAGCATGATAGTACATGGATGTGAATTTAGCATGATAGTACATGTATTTGCAGTTAACATGATAATACATGCATGTGCATTTAGCATGATAGTGCATGCATGTTCTCAACCATAAATATAAATGTGTTGCTTTAATTGTCCTATGCATATTTCACAGTGCATATGAATATGTACATATCACAACAATCTGTATATATAATATATTTATGTATTAAGAGCATTTAATTCATTTGCTTAACTATGTTACAAACCATATATATTATTAGTTACACGGGTTTCTGACAGGGCCTACGGGATTGTACGCCCCTCCAAAATCCAGGCTTAGGCAATACAGATTTTGGAGGGGCGTACAATCTCGTACACCCTGTCAAAAAGCAGAGTAACGAATTTATTACCTTTTTGATCTGTTTTTATAAGTAAACCAAAATGACACTAACACTCAAGTTATTAAACAAAACTCAAACTCAAAATGTGTGTTCGTTTAAGATAACATCAAATTTCATAAAATATATTGGATTTTTTTGTTAAGAAATTAACTACGCAAGGTATTACTGGGTTGGGGGAGGGGGGGGGGTAGCTTTTTAGATATTAAGAGTGTCAACAAGGATTCCGGAAGCCTGTTTCGCAAAGAGAGACAACTCATAGCGTCTTATTATCTACGTTTATTATTATGTTGTAATCGTATCGGGAAAACAAAATTGAACACCCGCAGCCGAACAAAAATAGTTGTCGTATTGTACTAATTTGTGGAACCTGTAAAAAACCAAACAACATGTCGAGTTATTACTTGTTCGGAATAATTAGCCCAAGTTCGAAAACGGTAACGGCTTACGACATGCTATATTCTAGCATTAGGTTTTAATACGCGAAAAATTACAATCTAGAACATTTTTTGGCCAAACGTGCTCAAGAAATCTTCAAATAAACAGTAAAAATAAAATTTACCGAATTGTGGTATTCCCATTCATAATGAATTCAAGTCTTTTAACAAATTTAATCAGTGAGGCGTGTTGGAGAAAATTTCGTCTGTCTAGTCAGCAGTTTGTATTTTCGTACAACCAGTGGAGCAAGTCACGTGTCATTTTGTACATCCCGGCAAATTCTGTATTTTCCCGCAAATCCTGTATTTTCCCGCAAATGAGACGGTATACTTGTGGTATGCATTGGGTATTGACCAATCAAAACGCATGAAATTTATTTAAAAGATAATAACAGTTTGTATACGTGCCCATGCAGGCTATATGTGTTTATGTATAGTATGTATGTTTGCTTAATTGTATGAATAGGTGTTTACATGTATTTTTTTTGCATATTTGTAGATATACTTTCTCGTCTCTATCTTTATTACTGTTTATCTGTGTATCATAACTATCCTAATGATTTGTGCTTTTCTCTTGAACACTAAACATGCATATTTGTTATTAGTGATTCGTTTTATGCTCCAAAATAGTTCAGTATTACTTGTGTTACAATTGCATGACGTATTTGTATATGCCATATATTTAAATAATTTGTGTTTGCCTATTCTACTGCATGCCTAACATCCAAATAATTCGAGTCAGCCTCTTATACAATATGTATATATGCTTATTTTGTATGTATGCATGTATTGATGTATGAATATCTATATATTGTATGTCTGTCGAGGTTGACTGTTACATACATAGATATTAACGCACTGGCGCAGGGGATAATTAAATACTTTCTGGCCTCACACATTGTCCCATGCCGTTGCCGTATATATATACTAAAGCTTGTGAAGGAATTAACATTCTATGTAAATTAAAATATAAATTAAATAGAAGTTTCCTAACTAAATTGTATGTTGCATTTATAATACCAAACTTGGAATATGGCAATATAATTTGGGATAATTGTATAGCAGAACAATCCAATACAACTGAGCCAGTGCAACTTGAGCATGCCCGTATCATTACAGGAATTAAGAAAGGAACATCTCCTGACAAAATATATCATGAGCTTGTTTGGGAACCATTATATAAATGTCGCAAAAATAGTAAATTAATTCTAATGCATAAAATACTTAATAACCTAAAGACCTCAATATCTAATAATTAAATTTTCTTTGCGTCTATACACTTTACGGCAATATCATTGGTCCAGAGATGCTTACTTTTTTTTGTTCATATCTCGATGAAATGGAAAAACACTAAGCCGCGCCTACTACCCATCCCCCTACCCCCCACCCACCCCACCCCCATTGATTCGCACTACTTTTGTGCAACAAGCCGGATTATTCAGGCAATCATATTTAAATATTTTGAAGAAAACACACGTGAAAGCTGCAAAAAACAATACAAAATGTGTACGACAAATTAATGGAAAATGCTATAGCAGAGTAGACATGTAGATCTATACGCATTGATTATAAACAAAACAAAAACCCCTTCGCTAATCATGAAATGAGACTCCGTCGGTGGCCAAAGAAATCATGTAGGGAACTTCACGCCTGTAACTTACTTTTAAGCGATGTTCTACAGCTGTTGGCGAAAATTAAACGGTTCCACTGACAGCATAAATGTTAGACACGTTCCCTTCATTCACGTTCATAAAATATAAACTAAACACGAATAGGACAATTCCTTCCAATTTAACTAAATGATCCGTACAAACGCACAGCAGCTGGAGGAAATGGCGTCGCTTATCAAAATTACATCATTTACAAAAATCACCTGATTCAAATAATAGTGAATGAACGTTTGCATTCTTACGCGACATAACTATCAAATACGTTTACCCAAACAATACTACAGGCGTATTAAAGCTAAACAAAATAAATTCAGTTATATATTGTTAAAGTAAGCATATAAATTTAATTATAAGATTTGACCGCAACTAATTCTTGGTTCATGCATATATTAATCCCAATATTCGTTTCACACTCAGAAATCAATGTCCATTCACTCCACCAACATACCATACTAATTCATATAACATCAGCTTTATTCCTAATACTTTGGAGTTATGGAATGATCTAGGTGTCTAGTTTACACAATATGCTAATCACTTCACCGTGACACAACACCCACACGTGTGATAATTGAGAAACGCTTCCAGGGGAACTTAATTAATAAAGGAATTACAACTCTATTCCTAACTGGTTAATTTTTAATTAACCCTTAACTACTCATTCAGTAACCTTGTAACACAGAATTAATACTGGTACCTATCACAATAAAGACAATAACCTACAGTTTACCTAGGTCCTCTATGATGACTGGCTAAGCTTTAATAATTATTTAGACATTGAGCCTACATATTACTGCGTCAGATGACCGGCAGCACCGTCTATATAATATTGGTATAATACAGTATTAAAATATTTAAAGTCACATCAATCACATCAAGGTTATACAACAGAGCAGAAATAATATATAATTACCACGTCCAGCCTGAACTTATATATTTCGTTCAGTGGACGACGTCCGTTTCCCCTGCAGCCTTCCTATGTTTCTCCCCGATATCTCTAAAACCCTAGCTATTTATCATAAAACCGAATATCGCCTGGGGGTACTACGCGGCACCTCGCGTATCATGTGAATTTTCCACAGCGACCAAGACGGCATATCTTTCTTAGAAGCCTAGTCTTGCTGACGCCTAGTCGCCAAAATCACGGTCGTCGAAACCGCACTCGCAGAGGTATTACGTAACTACTGGCCACATGGCCTCCACACCTGGACTAAGTGCATATTGGGATGCACGGTCGCGCGAAGGTATTACGTAACAAAGTGCCCACCTGTGCTTAAGTGCATATTGGAACTGCACACGGCCCTCTAAAACAATTAATATCGCCACAGGCGAAAACAAAATTAAGAGTATGTTCCGTCACACAAATGATTAGGTAACAAGTAGAATATTGACAATAAAATATGTCTGGTTAATCTGGTATTTATGTCGGAGGAGAGAAGACGGGAAGGTCTGCCCCATTTTTAATTCATTTCCCTAGGCCGTCCCATCCACCACCTCCACCATAATGGAAATGTTAAGAATTGCAAAGTGGAGATTGATGAATGATATCTCCATATTAACCATAACATGAACCCGCATAAAACTATGTGATTGGTGCTGTGACTTAACTTAAGTCAAAAGAGCTATGACCTAACTTTTAACATCCATTTAAAACAATGAGAAGGATAAAAAAAGTAAATAATAAAATAACAATAAAACAATAATAATAAGAAAAGAAAATAAGAACCCCCCCCCCCCAAAAAACAAAAACAAAAAAACAAACAAAAAAACTCATGTCATAGTAGTAGATTAAAAGGTGTTAATGTAAGTAGAAAGGGAAAAGGTGGATTATATTTTAGTGTCCAGTCGTATAAAAGTAAAGTAAAATTGTGGGCAATATTAATGTTAAACCCCCTCTGGAATCCCAATAAGGATACCAATCCATACGAGATGTAGTTCCAATAGGGGTCACATAATTATTAAAATACCTAAAATAATTTTGTTTTTATTAATCACATATGGTTAACGTGGTAGTTAAGAACAAAAGTCAAACAGTTAAAACGTATAAGGATTACTAATATACAGCGTATTACTCCTGCCAGAGAGATTAGACGCAGTGTAACCCTTGATAAATTAAACGTATAAAACACAGCATAAAACTTAGAACATAACACACACACACACACACACACACACACACACACACACACACACACACACAGCATATATACATATACAATTATAAAGAAGGGGGAGAAAAAAAAAAAAAAAAAAAAAAAAAACCCCGGACAAACGAACAAAAAATCCACATTTAAAAAAAAGAGGAAAAAAAGAGGAAAAAAAGTGGAGCCAAGACAAAAGACTAGGATTTAGGTTGATATATACAAGGGCGTCAGCTATTAAGTTCTATATTTGAGGGGGATATTTACAGTGCCTGTAATGTCTAGGGTATATGAATGAAGGAAGGAATGTTTAATGACACCCCAATAGGGCTATATGAATTGTGAATACTGCAATGGTCCTTTCCAGAAGCGGTTATTCCTAGTTCTGGGTAACAATCTATCACCGAGAAAGATATTTAGACACACTGCCCAACTTACTAAAGTACAATCGCCAGTGGCGGCAAAAAGGGGAGGGTAGGCTAGCCAGGAGCGGATCCTGGATTTGGTAAAAGTGGAGGGAGGGAGTCGCGATACTTCAAAAGAGGCAAGCCCAAGCCCGCTGAGAGTAAATACGCGAGGGAGGGGAGGGGGGAGGGGGGGGGGGGGGAGGTGTCATGGATATGGACCCCGGAAGTCCTCAAAAGAAAAATGGTCATGGGCCCCTCTCAAAACAGTCCAGTGATTAACACTGTATAAGATGAGGAGAGAGGTTAGGGAAAAAAAACACAATTTTTTTTTTTTAAACCACCCGCACGCACACATGGGTGTGATGGGTGGTGGTGGTGGTGGTGATAGAAGAGGGGCCTCAACAGGCGAGGTAAGGGGACCAATGCGAACAGTTAATTTTCAATATACATAGTTTAAATTTTAATCCCTGTATCTGAAACATATTTTAATAAGGCTTTAAAAATAATATGACTGTTAACTTTATCAGGATTTAAAAGATTAATAGGATTAAAAGATATATTTATATCGGAAAACCTTTTCTCTAAAGCCTCACGGTGTTCTCGATAAAGGTCGCATTTGAATAAATAGTGACTAACATTTTCAACAACATGACATTTATCAGATTTGGTTAATCCCAACATATGCCTAGTGTCCTTTAGACCCACCGATTGTCCCACACTAAGTCTAGTTAAAGTACCAGTATTTTTAACATTATTTAAGATAGGACCAATTGTATGAACTTCAGGTTTAAGGGCATAATGCCTGGGCCTTGTTTTATGATCCCAGTCATTTTGCCATAGCTGAAAAATAGGTTTAGCTATGGAAAAGAGTTCAGTAACCCCTAACTTTACCAAAGGGGATATTTTAGTTTCTAGTAGGGCTTGTTTGGCCAAACGGTCCGCAGCTTCGTTTCCCGGGATTCCAACATGAGCTGGTACCCATTCTAATACAACATTGAATCCCAGTTTGGTCAAATCGGTAATAAGTATAAGTATAGCGTTAGTAAGATCTTGTCTTGCGTTTTTGCCACGTTTTAAAGCCTGAAGACTACTAAGACTATCTGTGAATATTACATAATTACCAGGTGTATTTGATTTGATCCAAACTAGGGCTTGCTGGATGGCAGCTAATTATGTTGTAAATACAGATAAATTGTCAGGTAATCTGATATGCGAGCCTATTTGAGAATTACCATCATCATTAACCACAAAGGCCATTCCGGCATTGCCCGACGTGGGATCTTTCGATCCATCTGTATATATATGAGTGTAGTTATTATAATTATCATAGCGGGATGCCTGGAAAATTACTTTTTTAAAAAGGGGTATATCAGGTTTGTCTACTTCTTTTTTGATAAAAAAGGGAATATTTGGTTGAATTAGTTCCCAGGGATTGGTACTTTGGCATTTAGCATTGACTATGGGGGTCTCCAATATACCAGCCTCATCGGCTATTTTAGACACAAAAGTAACAAAAGAGTCGCCCAGATTTCGTGTTGATTTTGATTTTAGACCTATAGGGTTTAAATTGTGTGGAGTAAGTTGTGAGACAGGACTGTCAGGTGTAATACTTTTTTTGTTTAACCAATACTTAAGACATAGTAATGGGTTAACCTGTTATTTACCATGGCCTCCATAGTTTTACACAGGTTCGAGGTCAAAGAAATAGGTCGATAATTTGTGGGATCGGAAAGGTCCTTCCCATATTTGGGAAGACTAAATACATCGGCCTTTTTCCATTCGGCCGGGATATAGCCTTGTTTACAAATTTGATTGAATAGCATTAAAAAGCTATCCAATGTTTTAATGGGCATATTTTAAAAAAAAACATAAAATTTTTATCGGGTCCTGTTGCTGTACCCTTTTTATATTGGAAGGCTCTAATACATTCGTCCATAGTGAAGGGTGCATTGGAATTTAAACTGTCATCAGAATAGTTTGCATTTCGTGGAAGGCTATTTACCTGTTCCAATTCCTCCTTATTTGTTTTGAAGAGAGGGGAAAAGTTATCATTACTACTATTGAATCGAAACGTATCTGCCAAGAGATCAGCTTTTCCTTGGCTGCTCATATTTGTTTTATTTTTACTTAAAACTTTGATAGTAGCAGACTTTTTCCCCTGTATTCTTTTTATTTTTGACCAAACCTCACTAGAAGATGTGGAAGTTGTGATAGTAGAACAAAAGGCTTCCCAAGACGACTTCTTGGCTTCGAGAACTTTAGCTGCAACTGCATATTTAGCTTTTTAAAAACATCTAAACAATTCTTCATTAGATTTATCTTTTTGAAATTTACGTCTCAAATTATTTCTCAATTTAATGGATTCAGACAGATCATTGTTCCACCATGGGACACTTTTGGATGAAGAAAATCCTTTTGGCTATAGCATCTATGGCTTCGGTAATATTTTTATTAAAAAGATCAATATTATTTGAGAAAAGGGAGCCGTGGTCCAAGTTGAAACAGCTATCATAAAAGCCCTTCCAATTGGCTTTATCCAATTTCCATTTGGAGATATGTCTAGGCATATCTGACCACTCTGAAATTGTGTTATATTTAATAAATATTGGGTAATGATCACTATTTAAATTATTTGAAACATACCATTCACATTTACTAGCCATCTTTGAACTGACCAATGATAGATCAATACAAGAAAATGTGCCATGAATATCTGAAGAGTGATTCGTGTGAGGGAGAACTTTATATGACAAATTATTTTTAACATAGGTGGCCAGGCCTCCTCTAGCAGTAAAATTATTATTATAAAATTCACCTGTATAACCAGGAATTTTAAAATTGCTAGTGGATGGTTTTTTGCCTTTTTTTTATGGGTCAATCCATGTTTCCTGGACACAAATAATGTCAGGAGCTGGGCTGTTTTGTTTGATAAAGCTTACCAATTCCTGACCATGACCTGACGAATGAAGGCCCTTTGCATTCCACTGAAGAATGATAAGTCCACCACTTGTATTATTGGTTTGTCCATTTGGACGTGGACTATTAGTAGTATGAGCAGAAGTGTCCCCCATAATGATGGCAGGATGTATCAAACTACGAATAAAAAATCAAATATTAATTTATTTATTTTTTTCATCCATTTTACCTCTTTGGGTGATCAGGAATATTTCCTGATCAGTTTTTATGTACCTAGGCTTATTCCCATCCACTCCAACCTCATCTTCTTGGTTTGGATTTACAGGGAATGTGTTCTGATACCAGTTGTGAGTTCTGGTTTCAACACTCGAGGCAGAAATATCAATTCCAGCGTGATATTTAAGTAAATCACATGCTCCCTTAAGGGCTCGGGAGACATCGTGATTAGAAAAGTTTGAGAGTGGTTTGGGGTGGATTCCGCCATTTAGAAACAGTCCTGTGAGTGTCTTGACTAGCTGAAGACCCGTGATTCCATCACTGGGAGGTGCCGCAGAACTGTGACCCGCTGTCACAGGAACTCTAACCTTATCAGCATAAGAAATATGTCCGTGGACATCCCAAACCTTAGACGGGAGTTTGGGATTCGTATTCTTACCGGAAGGCGATTTGGGAGCTACTTTTTGCCGAGTTCTTTGGGCCAAAATTTTGAACGCTTTTAGACGGTCTGGACATCTAGTGTCATGAGTACAGTGGTTCCCTCCGCAGTTAACGCAGAAACGGGCACCGGTGCAGGGGTTGTTTCTGGGACGTTTGGGATGTTTTTGACCACATCGAAAGCAAACTGGTAGACCCTTTTTGTGTCTGCAATCTTTGATTGTATGTCCCCAGCCTTGACACTGAAAGCATTTAGACGGTCTAATGACAAAGGGTAAAATGTCATATCTGTGGTCATCTAAGTAGACACATCTTCTGTCTGTCTGTTCGTCTAATAGGATATCAAGATACCCATTTCTTATTCTTACAATTTTTAATTCTGAATGCAGGGTTTTCCGATACCAGTTTTATGTAGACTTTCTCACTGTCTGCGCCAGTAAGTGCAGTTTTAACTATCATTCTGAGATGGTCCAGAATTTCATCGGGTCCCTGGGGGCTTTTTACCGGTTCCTCCCCTATGGGCTGAGGGACTAACCCACAATCTTTGATCTTTCTCTTAGGTTTAACCACCTTAAATATATGTTGGTGAACATCAAGGTCACCCAACTCTTCTTCCAAGTCTAGAAGAGGGCCAGCCGGAAGAACAGACGAGTCCCCACTTCCAAGGGTTTTAACCTGGCTGGCAGAGAGGTGTCTGTGTCTAGTAGCACTAAATGTGCTTTGTTCCACATTCCCTAGTCCCAGTAACATATCAGGTATGACCCCGTCGTCAACAAAAATATGTTTATCTGGAGTACTGTTTGTGGGCTCTTTGGTTAGTCTTGTCAATGAGACAACACATGGAATGGCAGCCCCCTTCTTTGAAAAAATACCAAACCTGTCTCCAATTTCCTGAAAAATGTCCTCTTTGGTCTTAATGAAACACTGCCCATTATCAAGCCTAGTGTAGTACACGGTTTCATCAAACCAGTCCGAACAACGACTATTTTTGGTTTACCCAAAGTAATGTTGGAAATAACAGTAATCAAACATATTTGGGTCCTTCTCATCTAACCATATTCTCCGTATTCCTTTAAAGAAATCCATATCCCTCTCATCCATCGCAGAACCCACAGGGCTACCTTCGTCTACGTCTAGTTATTAGTGACCAACGTGTAGACTCTGCCGGGGGTAATTCCAGTGTCAGAAATAAATGGCTCTTCTGGGTATACGAATTCATAATCTGTGGCAGGTCTTTTCTTGGGATTCTGGGGGGGGGGGGGGGGTAGAACGTAGCGAATTGGGGCTACTAGCAATATTTTCAGCAGAGGGCCTAAAATTTAGACCCCTGGCAGATTTGCGTTTGCATTTCCCTCCTTTTCCCTGCTTGGCATCTGAAGGGGAAGTAGTTTTCAGAGCATATTTAAGGAAGAAGTTAGAGGGGGGCACTACCTTTAGTTTCTGTTTCTTTTGTTTTTCTTGTTCATCCAAATAACATGTCTCACTATCCTCTATATCAGAGGGACTATCAGAATCCCATTCCGTAACGAGTTCGCGAACGTCGTTACTACATTCAGTAACACCATCGGTTGGTACAGCCGTGATGGGCGGTGGTGATGGTCCCGAGGGACTCGGTATCGCACCGGTGTCCAAAATGCGATCGATACCAAAGGAAAGGCTGTAGTTTAACGCGTTATTCGCGTTCTGTATTAAAGTTCGCGGTGAACTATCACTGTCCGAAAGACAGGAGAAAGAGTTGGATACAACAATGACAGATTCGGCCATTTTCAGATATCTTAACGACGTGGGGTGGGGGGTGGGGGGGGGGGGAGCGGATGTTACAACTAGAAGAAAAATAATTTTAAAAAAATTTTATATATATATATGTGCAAAAAATAATTGGAGAAAATTAATTACTAAAAACAAATTACATGTAACAAATGAAATACGCAACAAGAAATTAACAATAGACAAACCGCAAGACAAACCACAAGACAGCAACACAACACACGCGAGTCAAGGTTGACACGCCACAAACGCACGTGCAAACAGAGCAGTTCAAAAGCACGACCTCGCTCTCCGAAGTTTCTGGCAGGAGTGGTCGATTAGTCGTTTTTTGTCGTACCGGTTAATGTTGTAAATCTAGGCCACGTGGTCGAGTTCATTTCCACAAAGTGGGTACGTTGTTGAGGAATGCATATTGTTTCTCACTTATATACAATCATTATTAGTTTAAAGTTTCTACGTTTACAGATTATATTTTAAACATATTAAATGGCGAAATTATAATTCATTTCTGCTATATCTACTGATATAATATAAACGCCAACATGATACACCCCTCCGCCCCTAGCACAGAAATACAACTCTCTCAAAACCGGCATGAAACTGAATGAGCATTGTTCCACTTATGAAAGAGTCACAAGCCAGTGTTTTCATAGCAATAACATATAAAGACGTTTTTTTGTCTTTATTTTGGGTGACTGGCAATACTCTTGAGTTGGGACACCAAAACAATTATGACCAGTATTCAGTAATAGATCATACAGGCAAGTTGGGAGGGTAGTTACAAAACGAGATCATGGGGTACCGTAGGGTATGATCAAGAGTTACCCACTTTTAAAAATAAAATACTACCCCCCCCCCCCCCCCCCCCCCACATAAAATAAAACAGCCAGGCTGGTCATAGATCAAAGAAATTATATTTAAAAAAACAACAAACACTTGTGAACACTTGTGCTCTATCCGACTAACACTAAATAAACACAGGTGAATGGTTAAATAAACTGCGGTGTGAAACCCCGTGCAGCCATTTTATCTCTGTCGATTCCTTGAGCGTTAATTGGCGGATTACTTGTATGTTCAATCAGCGGCGACCGGTCAAACGAAGCAATTTGCCTTTACTTTTTACATTTGGTTCAGAATTATGACCGTCCGGTTCCGGAAGCTGAATATTCGGATTTTAACGAATAATTTTACTGAGTGGTCGTTTCGTTTTGTGATAAAACCGTCCGTAAGGTGAGGATTCCGGACTACTGGGGTCCGGACTAACGAGGTTCCACTGTAGCTGAAAGTAAGAGATTCGAGTTGAACTAACTCATTATTCTGATTTTGACATTTTTTTTCTCGTCGTAAGTACCTTTTTGTGGCATGTCGTAAGTACCTTAGGCAAAGCTTTGAAGCATGGAAGTGACGGAGATATGTAAATTATGGTATGATAAAATGCTGTGAAAGGGCGACATTTTAATGTAATATATACTACTCAAAAGAATTTAAGGGTCAGACGATATTTTCGACATTATTTTCTGAATGTCAATTATATTAGCTAGACCATAATGTCACGCATGGTATTGTTCCAATTTGACGAAAGTGGGTCTAAGCAACCCATAAATGAATTAAAATCCACTGTCATTGACACTGTCGACTAGTTCTAATGGCGAAAACATGCTTACATTTGCACGTAAATTAGGGCGAAAGCGAAAGGTCTGCTAAGTCCCCATAACTTGCTTTTTCACAAAGCGCTTCATTTGCACGCTTTGCACGTGTATTCCATGTTCCAATGCTGAATTTCCGTATAATTGGAGCTTGCGTTCGTGTACGGTGCACACTCCAAATTCGACAATGGTACGACTTCAACTGACTATCGAAGATCGAGGAAGAGCTATTGCTTGGCGTCAGGATGGCAATACGCAAAGAAATGTTGCTCTGAGACTTGGTGTCAGTCGAAGTGTTGTTGGCCGATTGTGGCAACGGTACCAAGCAACGAATTCTGTTCGAAATCGTCCACGTTCGGGAAGACCCCGAAGCACTACAAATAGAGAGGACCGCTACATCACCAATATGGCTCTACGTCAACGCACAACCACTGCACGCCGATTACGTGACAATCTGCGGACTGCGACTGGAACTCGAGTGTCTGATCAAACCATACGCAATCGTCTGAGAGCCAATAATCTACGCTGCCGTAGCCAGGCTGTTCGACCACCACTCCTACCACGTCACAGAATGGCCAGACGTCACTGGTGCACGCTTCACCTGCGGTGGCAACGTGTTCAGTGGGGTCGAGTGATGTTCACTGATGAGTCCAGGTTTAGTCTCCAGTTCAACGACGGTCGGGTTCGTGTCTACAGACGTCCTGGGGTGCGCTTCGCTGACGTTAACGTTAGACAACGTCACCGGTTCGGAGGTGGCAGCGTCATGGTGTGGGGCGGCATCTCTATCCACCACAGGACCCCCCTCTATGTGGTGGATGGCAATCTGAATGGAATCCGCTATCTGAATGAGATTATCCGGCCGTTGGTTCTCCCAGGCCTTCGGCAGATTGGCGGCGGGGCAGTTCTGCAGGATGACAATGCCAGACCCCACCGCGCCAGGGTGGTAACGGACTTTCTCAGACAACAAGGTATCGCCAGGATGGATTGGCCAGCATATTCGCCTGACTTGGCCCCAATAGAGCACGCCTGGGACGAATTAGGCAGGAGAGTTCGGGATAACCATGCCCCTCCGGCCAACCTTCATGATCTGGGTCAACTTCTTATGGCAGAGTGGCAGGCCATTCCCCAAGAGTTCTTCAGACGTCTGCATGAGGCAACGATGTGTCGAGTGTATTCGCGCCAGGGGTGGATTCACACACTATTAAACGAATGTTCTAATGTGTAAAATCCATGTTTGACAACCTTCAACTTTGACAGCATGTCATGTGACTTTCTTGTATACAGTGACGTTTATTTGTTTGTTTTTTGTAAATATGGAACAATAAATAAAAATTTTGGAGTAGTTTACATCATCAATCTAATACACTCTGAAACTTATTTGGTTATAAATTTTTGACCCTTAAATTCTTTTGAGTAGTATATATAATTTATTTTAGGCATATTATGAATACATGCAAGCATGAATAAGAAACCCGCTGCATGTGTCATCTTATGGCTGACTACACAGATACAAAACAAGACTAATGTGAACATGCATCATACCGAACGACAAAAGAAGTACAGATAATCGATGTTTCCACCCTCCATTCACCGGCATTCTAACTAGGAGTCTCTCTATCTAAACCCGAAATAGGTTCACACAAAGCACTCATCTACCCACCGCTGATGTTTGTTTTTTTATTACGTGTTATTACCACGAATTACTCTCGAAATTGCGTAACGCCTCATACTTAATAGTGTTACTTAAAAGCAGGTAAAAGTAATAATAATAGAAAGGAAAATGCTGATCAATAGAAAACTATAAGGGAAAAAAAAAAAAAAAAAAAAAAAAGGTTTAATTTAACGACGCACTCAACAGTTATTTACTGTAAAATGATGTCAGACATATGGTTAAGGACCACACAGATACTGAGAGAGGAAATCCGCTGTTGCCACTTCATGGTCTACTCTTTTCGATTAGCAGCAAGGGGTATTTTATATGCACCATTCCACAAACATACCACGGCTTTCGATATAGCAGTCGTGGTGCACTGGCTGGAACGAGAAATATCCCAATGGGCGCACCGACGGGGATCGATCCCACACCGACCGGGCATCGAGGGAGCACCTTGCCATCGGGCTACGTCCCGTCCCAACTATAAAGGAATACACAGCATTAAAGGGACATTCCTGACTTTGCTGCAGTGTAAGATGTGTCTCTTAAAGGGACATTCCTGAGTTTCCTGCATTGTAAGATGTTTCTCTTAAAGGGACATTCCCGAGTTTGCTGCATTGTAAGATGTTTCTCTTAAAGGGACATTCCCGAGTTTGCTGCATTGTAAGATGTTTCTCTTAAAGGGACATTCCCGAGTTTGCTGCATTGTAAGATGTTTCTCTTAAAGGGACATTCCCGAGTTTGCTGCATTGTAAGATGTTTCTCTTAAAGGGACGTTCCCGAGTTTGCTGCATTGTAAGATGTTTCAGACTAATAACATATTTCTACGATTAAGCTTACACATTAAATATATTTTCTTGTTTAGAATATCAGTGTCTGTATATTCAATGTGTTTCTGGTCGTCTTAATATTTGTAAGAAGCTCAAACCGGATTTTGTTTTCAAATAATTTCGTATTAGGAAATAAAATGAAATTTAACCTAGTACAAATATTAGAACGACCAGAAACACGAAAAATATATTTGATATGTAATTACAATCGTTAAAAAGTCTTTATTAGTCGATAACATCGTAAAAAATGCAGCAAACTCAGGAATGTCCCTTTAAAGTAGTTATGTATGTATAAAGAATAAAGGTGGACGGGATGGAATCTCTGTTTACGTGTCCATGTACCACGAAGGTTTCAGGAATACACAGCATTAAAGTAGTTATGTATGTATAAAGCACAGAGGTGGACGGGATGGAAACTCTGTTTACGTGCCAGTGTACCACGAAGGTTTCAGGAATACACAGCATTAAAGTAGTTGTGTATGTATAAAGCATAGAGATGGACGGGATGGAAACTCCGTTTATGTGCCCATGTACTACGAAGGTTTCAGACACACCTTTCTTGGGATTAACCTCTGCCTTCGTTATTGATGGGGGGGGGGGGGAGCTTGAGGTGGGCGGAATTTGGAATGAATTCAGTAAGCGTTGAAAATAAGCTCTTTGATTTAAAATTAGAGGCTCGTCCAACAATACGAAGGTGATTTGAGCAATTTAGACGGACTGCTAAAAAGAAAGATTATCAGGTTAAGGACCACACAGATATTGAAGGAGGGGTGGGGGTGGGGGTGGGGGCAGCCCGCTGTCGCCACTTTGTGGGCTACTCTGTTTTATTAGTAGCAAGGGATCTGTTGTATCTACCATCACATAGACAGGATAGCACATACCATGACCTTAATATACCAGTCGTGGTGCACTGGCTGGAGCGAGAAATAGCCTAATGGGTCCACTGTGATGGGGAGGAATGCGTATTCGCCTCCGTGATCCGAAAGTAACCGTCCCCAATGATTCCACCGATCAGTTGGGAGGTGTCCCTGGTGAATGAACGAATGAATACATGAATGAAAGAACGAGTGAACTAATTAATAAATGAACGAACGAATAAATGAATGAACGGACGAACGAACACATTGACTATTGGGTGTCAAACTGCGTGTCCCCGGTGGCGCCCACTAATAGCATGGCGTACCGGGATCTGAACCTGCTGACCTTTAGGCTCCGTGGTGAATATGATAAAGATTCGTTTTTTTCGGCTGACGCGGCGGAGTTCTACCGTGTCCTGCTGGTCGCTCGGTTGGGCGGTGGCCTTCCGCTTCGCAACAGCACCTTGGCGGGTCTACAACTCTACGGGTGATACCTGCCGTGATGGTGATGGTGGAGGCATCGCAGGAGTCGCTGAGCTGGGAACCAAATCGGGGCTGGCCGGCTGTTCCCACACATCCGTGTTGATATCTGCGGCTGGCATTCATTTCAACTTATTTTCGTGCTTATATCCAATTAAGTTTCAAGCACGCTGTCCTGGGCACACACCTCAGCTATCTTGGTTGTCTGTCCAAGAAAGTGGGTTAGTTGTCCGGTCTTGCTTCATTGCAAATAAAGCTGAGAGTGAGAGCTAAGGTGAAATGTGGGACTGAATGTTAAAATTAGTAGGTAGGTGTAAGGCCACATACACCGACACTACGACTGGTATATCAAAGGCCGTGGTATGTGTTATCCTGTCTGTCAGATGGTGTATATAAAAGATCCCTTGCTACTAATGGAAACAAAAATAATAGCGGGTTTCCTCTTTATGACTGTGTCAAAATGACCATAATATGTTGGACATCCAATAGCCGATGGTTAATAAATCAATGTGCTCAAGTGGTGTCGTTAGAGAAAACAAACTTGATCGACTTCTCTCTCGTTGAACTTTCTGATACTGTAGATGGTTATCCTGGTAACAGTCAATATTTGCTGTTACTAACTGCGTGTTCCCTTAATCTTTTCCAGGCAGCGGGAAGTAGCCCAGTGGTAACGTGTTCGCCTGATCCCTGTCGGTGGACCCATTGGGCTATTTCTCGTTTCAGCCAGTGCCACACGACTGGTATATCAAATACCGTGGTATGTGCCATCCTGTCTGTGGGATAGTGAATATATAATATATCTTTCCACTACTGGAACTGGTGTGAGTTTCCTCTTTAATACTATATTTCAAAATTACCATACGTTTGTCATCCAATAGCCGATGATTAATAAATCAATGTGATTTAGTGGCGTCGTTAAACAAAACTTAAACATTAACTTTTTCCATCAGTATATTTTCTGAACACCTATAGATTATGTGCTGTTGTGGAAAGGCAAGGGTTTTTTGTGTGCTAATAAACGAGGTTTTCTATATGTAAAATACTTTATTTTCGACACACATGCACGAACATGTATAGAAACGATACAAAACCACTTTACTCGCTGTTCTGAGTATTGCTATAATTTTGTTATTTAATCACGTTCATAGATAATAAAAAAAAACAGTTCTTTATTCTGGTACAAAATCTATAATGAATTGCATTAAAATGTCATTTTGTTAAAAATTTAACACCAAAACCAGACAGCCGTAAACGCAAACTCTGTAAACTACAAGGCGTTATTGTCTGTGTGTAACAAATCGTGATGACGTCATATTTAGTACCGACGACGTCATTGATTTGTAAGCGTCAATCATCCAATAGTATTGTTCGTTAGACCAATTCATGATAATTTCTCAGTGAGTAATTATGACTTATTTTTTGCCCGTTATGAGTGCATGCTGGAGTAATATATATATATACACAGTTGAATCTCGTTGGTTCGAACCCCGTCGGTGCTCGAGAAAGTGTTCGACCCATCGGGTAGTTCGACCGAAGCATTCGTACCGAGTCGTTTAACCTCAGCTGGGTATGTAGTATATTTAATAAGAAACCACAGCACATCAGTAGTATGCAGTGTGACTGTTCATAAATTAATTATTAATATGAATACATTGTCTGTATATTATCTGTATATATGGCTTGAGTAAATGATACTGGAAATAAACAAAATTATATTATTTTTATCTGTAAATATAAACACGCAATGTGTGACATCTAAAAATCAATGTATATAGGACAAATCAATGAATAAATGTACTTTATTAACAAAATAAAAACTATGGCGAATCGAAACATGGGGCGAAACGACTCGGTTAGAGGTACGAATCAACCCTGTTCATAACTAGTAATAAGGGCGAAACGACCTATTACCATATTATTTTGTTAACTGCAAACTTAAACATTTCATCAATGTGTTATATAACAAAATATCAGAGTGAAAGGATTTCTTAGAAATTACTCCTGTGATGCAGACGCCCTTGCCGAAATGATAATAGCTGAGTACCTCGCCCCTGGTTTCATTGAAAACTGGTCTGGTAGACGTAACGCTTCCCGCCGAGGCCAATTGTTTGATTGGTATCACGGTTAATCGAAAAGCACCGTGACACTAGCTGTACTTGAAAGACTTTTACCGATAGCTGCTGGCTGAACACACAACATGACAGGTATGGCAAAGAGAGGATTGCTTGGCTAGTCTCGCGATTCTCCGATCCATCTATAACTCGTTCCGCCTAAATTATTATAATTCAAAGGTTGTAATAACCAACTGCGCAAACGCGGCAACTGTTGGTCCTTTAAGGTATATATATATATATATATATATATATATATACTTCATAGGTTAAATCTTCAAGTTTAATGACAATTGATGGAACATATATATATATATATATATATATATATATATATATATATATATATATATATATATATATATATATATATATATATATATATTGCATAGTTAAATATTCAGGTTTAACGGCAATTGATGGAACATCCAAAGTAATCTGAACGACAGAACCGTAATACATGACCAAGGCCGTATATCTCCAATGAAGAGTCGAATGGACATTTGGCAAAACATTGGACGATTTCAGGGAGTTCTATCTAGTGTCTCGTCTATAGGAGGACAGCCACTCCCGAGAAATCATTTAATGGAGATTGCATCATTCCAAAGTTTATTTCATCTCCTTGTACCGCCGCAAAGATGATTGCCACTCCCAGACTAGTTTACTAAAGCACACAGTTCCACATTTATTCTTTTTGTACTACATTATTTTTTTACATTAGAAACAATGCAAATCAAACTGCACTGTTTGGCTGTTCTAGCATTTCGTCTTCATCCATGTATTAAAAGTGAAATTTAATCTGAATACTTTAAAGGTAATTTGTAAAGAAACATTTTTATTTATACTGGATTTCGTTTTCTCTTTGTTTTGAGTTGGTATGGGTGTGTGTGTGTGAGAGAGAGAGAGAGAGAGAGAGAGAGAGAGAGAGAGAGAGAGAGAGAGAGAGAGAGAGAGAGAGAGAGAGAGAGAGAGAGAGAGAGCATTCGATGTAATGGTTTTAAACTTGCTCTGAGTTGGAGCCGGTGTAAACAGAATGCAAGTCCGTAGGATCAGTTATCTGACTAGGAATATATAATATACCTAGGAGTGCAAGTCCTAGAACTTAGGTTCCATAGAAATACTGGTCTTACTGTCAGGATATCAAGTCCGGGCCGGACTTGCATTCCTGGACAATCAAAATGTAAGTCCGGTGGTACACATAAATATTAAATTATAATGTAAACAAAAAGAAAAGCAGTTTCCTTTCTGGTTTATTTAATTAACTTAGGATACTGGCGCCTCTCTTTATTTCAATATTTTCATGTATTCCATTATTTTCCATTTATGTCTTTTACAAGAGTGTGTACACATTTTGTTGACCTTATTACATGAGCAGAACCAAGGTCTTTATTTATTGCGTGTTGTTCCAGCTAATAAATGCTTAAAGATTTAAAAGTAAAGTTGAAAAAATCGAACATAATATTTCCATAATTTAAGGCATGCTACATGTATTAGTACTTGCAAATAAGTATAACTTGCTCATATGACATACCAACAATATTATCTGTTAGACATTATGTACTGGTATTTGATGATAATAATAATAACAACAACAACAACAACAACAACAACAATTCAACTATAAAACTGTTATATTTGTATTATATAAATTATTTTGTTATTTTATATTTTAAGTTTGTGCCTTTTTTGTCACTACAATTGTATGCACGTGTACTTAGAGTGTGGGGTGGGGTGGGGTGGTCTAAACACCCTTCCACCCTTCTTCAAAGTAAAGTTCTACTTGCCACAGTCTAGACATCTACCTGCACAACTTACTGAACGAGAAATATCCCAAAGGGCCCACCGACGGGGATCGATCCCACACCGTCCAGTCATCGAGCGAGCGCCTTGCCGTCTCAACTATAAAGGAATACACAGCATTAAAGTAGTTATGTATGTATAAAGCATAGAGATGAACGGGATGGAATCTCTGTTTACGTGCCCATGTACCACGAAGGTTTTAGGTACGCCTTTCTTGGGATTAATCCCTGCCTTCGTCATTGACGGAGGTGGGGGGTGGGGGTGGGGAGGTGGGAGGGTAAGCTTGAGGTGGGCGGAATTTAGAATGAATTCAGTAAACGTTGAAAATAAGCTCTTTTGTTTAAAATTAGAGGCTCCTCCAACAATATGAAGGTGATTTGAGCAATTTAGACAGACTGCCAAAAATAAAGAGTATCAGACTATTTACAATTTTAAAAAAAAGATAATAATTAAAAAACAAATGTTTTGAAGGACGGCCGAAAACGTTTCTTAGTCCAAACTCAAAGGAGGGAAGGTTGTCAGGAGGGTTGGCGTTTACGGCAAGCTGATAGGTCGCCTGTTGGTGAAGGTGGAGATGTGATGGTTCCACTGAGGTCGGTAGAGTTTTTTGCAGACATTGGAGTAGGACTGGAGCGAGAAATAGTCCACTGTGGTGGCGAGGATTATGTATTCGTCTCCGTGGTCCGGTAGTGCAAAATAACCGCCCCCAACGATTCCACCGATCAACTGGGAGGTGTCCCTGGTGAATGAAGGAATGAATACATGAATGAAAGAATGAGTGAATGAGTGAACTAATTAATGAATGAACGAACGAACACATGAATGAATGAACGAACAAACGAACGAACGAATGTTTAACAACACCTCAGCACGAAAGAACACACGTAGGCTATTTGGTAAACCATTCGTGGTGCACTGGCTGGAGCGAGAAATAGCCCAATGGGTACACTGTGATGGCGAGGATTACGTATTCGTCTCCGTGGTCCCGTAGTGCAAAGTAACCGTCCCCAACGATTCCACCGATCAGCTGGGAGGTGTCCCTGTGAATGAAGGAATGAATACATGAATGAATGAATGAGTGAATGAGCGAACGAACGAACGAATGAATGAATGAACGAACGAACAAATGTTTAACAACACCTCAGCACGAAGGAGCACACATCGGCTGTTGGGTGACAAACTGCGTGTCCCTGGTGGCGCCCACTAATAGCTTAGCGTACTGGGCTCTGAACTTGCTGACCTTTAGGCTCTGTGGTGAATATGATGAAGATTCGGTGTTCGGTTGACAAGGCGGAGTTCTCACCGTGTCGTGCTGGTCGCTCGGTTGAGCGGTGGCCTTCCGCTTCGCACCGGCACATTGGCGGGTGTACGACTCTACGGGAGCTACCTGCCGTGATGGTGATGGTGGTGGCATCGCAGGAGTCGCTGAGCTGGGAACCAAATCGGGGCTGGCCGGCTGTTCCCACACATCCGTTTTGAGATCTGCGGCTGGCATTCATTTCAACTTATTTTCGTGCTTATATCCAATTAAGGTCCAAGCACGCTGTCCCGGGCACACACCTCAGCTATCTTGGCTGTCTGTCCAAGAAAGTGGGTTAGTTGTTAGTTGGTTAGTGGTTAGTGAGAGAAAAGAGGGTGTAGTGGACTCACACTTACCCAATGAGCCTTTAAGTACCAGGCTGCGAACCGTGTACCTACAAGCCTGTAGTCCGGTGGCTTAACCACTGCGCCACCGAAGCAGGTTATGCGGCTGGCGAGTACGGCCAATCAGGCTTTGAAGGTCTGGCTGGCTTGGTAGGTCGGGCTAGGGGCGACGAGACAGAAGTAGCCGCCGCCGGCAGTTAAGATGTCGGTTTAATCCCCCCCCCCCCCCCCTCCCTGCCTCGCAATTACCATGCCACCCCTGGAGCGTGTCTCCGCTTCGCTTCACCGGTCTTGCTTCATTGCAAAGAATAAAGATGAGAGTGAGAGCTAAGGTGGAACGTGGGACTGAATGTTAAAATTACTGATGTTGGACATCAGTAGGTAGGTGTAAGGCCACATACACCGAAACTACGACTGGTATATCAAAGGTCGTGGTATGTGTTATCCTGTCTGTCAGACGGTGCATATAAAAGATCCCTTGCTACTAATGGAAAAAAAATAAAAAAATAGCGGGTTTCCTCTTTATGACTGTGTCAAAATGACCATAATATGTTGGACATCCAATAGCCGATGGTTAATAAATCAATGTGATCAAGTAGTGTCGTTAGCGAAAACAAACTTCATCGACTTCTCTCTCGTTGAACTTTCTGATACTGTAGATGGTTATCCTGGTAACAGTCAATATTCGCTGTTACTAACTGCGTGTTCCCTTAATCTTTTCCAGGCAGCGGGAAGTAGCCCGGTGGTAAAGTGTTCGCCTGATCCCTGTCGGTGGACCCATTGGACTATTTCTCGTTTCAGCCAGTGCCACACGACTGGTATATTAAATACCGTGGTATGGGCCATCCTGCCGATATCGACAACAACAAAATGAGAATCGAGCAGTAATTCCTGACATTTTGATATAGTTGCTTTGATATAAAATATCATACATAGTTTTTATATACCCCCCCCCCCCCCCCCCCCCCCACACACACACACACACAATGAACCGTTCATCTACAAATCGTTTTGCTCGTCATGTATAATAAGATTTAGCACTTGTTTCATTCTGGATGTTATACAGGACGATGCCAATTTATAAATCACATTTAATAAAGACATAGTTGGCCAATTCTTCACGAAATGTCCATTTTGTTAGCTTTACGCATGTTGTTACTCCTCTTCGAAGTTATATGGTTAAGTCTCCTTTTACATAGCCGTCATTAATTGTTCTTAAAATGAAGTCCCAGATTAATACAAAACCAAATTTGTATAAAAAAAACAAAACAAAAAAACAACATTTGACAGCAGCTTTACAATGAAAGCCGTCCTCAGTTTAAAAAAAATCCCCGTCAAGAACTAGTTTATTTTATATAAGGATATTCAAAATGAAGTCATGTTAAGTTGAAAGAAAGAAATGTTTTATTTAACGACGCACGCACTCAACACATTTTTATTTATGGTTATATGGCGTCAGACATATGGTTAAGGACCACAGAAATTTTGAGAGGAAACCCGCTCTCGCCACTATATGGGCTACTTTTCCGATTAGCAGCAAGGGATCTTTTATTTGCGCTTCCCACAGGCAGGATAGCACAAACCATGGCCTTTGTTGAACCAGTTATGGAGCACTGGTCGGTGCAAGTGGTTTACACCTACCCATTGAGCCTTGCGGAGCACTCACTCAGGGTTTGGAGTCGGTATCTGGATAAAAAATCCCATGCCTCGACTGGGATCCGAACCCAATACCTTCCAGCCTGTAGACCGATGGCCTACCACGAGGCCACCGAGGCCGAACATGTTAAGTTGACGTCTTTCCCATTCAAAAAGGCACAAAGTCACGTATTCATACGACATTTGCATATCGAGTATTGGCAGACACAAATTAAAGTTTCATATACAGTTTACAAAAACATGTTGTATTAAACTTGAGGTTATATCATAAAGAGATATTACTTCAGTATTATTTCTCAAACAAATTGTCTAACAGAATTAGAAGTTACATATGTAAATGATGCACGGTTGATAAGTTGAATACGTTTATAAAGAGTATTTATATATTTCTTAACACTTATTTTCGTGCTTATATCCAATTACGGTTCTAGCACGTTGCCATGGAAACACGCTTCAGCTGGGCTGTCTGTCCAGGACAGTGGCGTAGTGGTGAGAGAGAGAGAGAGAGAGAGAGAGAGAGAGAGAGAGAGAGAGAGAGAGAGAGAGAGAGAGAGAGAGAGAGAGAGAGAGAGAGAGAGAGAGAGAGAGAGAGAGAGAGAGAGACAGAGAGAGAGAGAGAGACAGAGAGAGAGAGAGAGAGAGAGAGAGAGAGAGAGAGAGAGAGAGAGAGAGAGAGAGAGAGAGAGAGAGAGAGAGAGAGAGAGAGAGAGAGAGAGAGAGAGAGAGAGAGAGAGAGAGAGAGAGAGAGAGAGAGAGAGACAGAGAGAGAGAGAGAGAGAGAGAGAGAGAGAGAGAGAGAGAGAGAGAGAGAGAGCATTCGATGTAATGGTTTTAAACTTGCTCTGAGTTGGAGCCGGTGTAAACAGAATGCAAGTCCGTAGGATCAGTTATCTGACTAGGAATATATAATATACCTAGGAGTGCAAGTCCTAGGACTTACGTTCCTTAGAAATACTGGTCTTACTGTCAGGATATCAAGTCCGGGCCGGGCTTGCATTCTTGGACAATCAAAATTTAAGTCCGGTGGTATACATAAATATTAAATTATAATGTAAACAAAAAGAAAAGCAGTTTCCTTTCTGGTTTATTTAATTAACTTAGGATGCTGGCGCCTCTCTTTATTTCAATATTTTCATTTATTCCATTATTTTCCATTTATCACTTTTACAAGAGTGTGTACACATTTTGTTGACCTTATTACATGAGCAGAACCAAGGTCTTTATTTATTGCGTGTTGTTCCAGCTAATAAATGCTTAAAGATTTAAATGTAAAGTTGAAAAACTCGAACATAATAATTCCATAATTTAAGGCATGTTACATGTATTAGTACTCGCAAATAAGTATAACTTGCTCATATGACATACCAATAATATTATCTGTTAGACATTATGTACTGGTATTTGTTGATAATAATAATAATAATACTAAAAACAACAACAATAATAGTAATAAAAATTCAACTATAAAAATGTAATATTTGTATTATATAAATTATCTTGTTATTTTATATTTTAAGTTTGTGCCTTTTTTGTCACTACAATTGCAGGCGCGTGTACCTAGAGTGAGGGGTGGTGTGGTGTGGTCTAAACACCCTTTTCAAAGCAAATGTCTACTTGCCACAGTCTAGACATCTATCTGCATAACTTACTGAACATTTGCTTTGTCAATTTTGGACATTTTCAAAAATTAATTTGGTATAACATAATATGATAACTTCCCCCAGTGCATATTGGGCTCTATGATATCTTAGTCCGAACCAACCATATCATCAATTAAAAAAAGGTTTTTATCAAGGTTTATCAATTAAAAGAAATATCAATGACTAAGAGTGGGTTTTGACAGCTCAATATGTCACTACACCGACTAAAACAAAACCGTAAGACTAACTACTCGTGACACTTTTACATCTGACAGTTTTGGTCACAATAGGCATTCAGATTCCCTTTATTGAAAAGGGGTGGAGTCGGGAGGGGGGACAGGCTGATTTTTATATCCTGAATGAAAGGAAAATATCCGAATCTGGAACACAACGTATATTTATATTCGCATTACTACCAAGAAGCCATATAAGATTCCAAACAAATCAGTCTGCATTTTTACATGAAGTACAAATAACATTGTGAGTAGAATGATGGAAATACATGGTGAAGATTTCAGGCCAGCTCATTTTGCCCGAACGTATCATTATCCCCTCGGCACTGGGGGGAGTTACCCCCTAACCCCCACCTCCACCCCGTCTCGTACACTTATGATGTTCCTAACGGCCAGGTATAATAATACAAAGACCCTTTCCCCAAGTCGTATCTTATGCTTATGATGGTCATAATTAATTTCTAGAGTGTTGATGCTATTTGTAATTGTTCATCTATAAAAGGCAATTTTTCATGTTTTTTATTCCTGTTATTTTTATATTGTAATAACTGGTCATTATACTACTACTTATTAGTACTAATTACTAGAACTAAGTACAGTTTTCAAAGTTTTATTTCGGGATTTTCATGAATCATATATTTGTAATAAGCAAACTTTCAGAAATAAAACTCCAGCGGACTAGGAATACTAGGATTGAAATTCCTGTGGACTAGGAGTACCAGGAATGAAAGTCCCACGGACATAAATTCTTAGGAATACAGGTCCCACATACTACGATACCGAGGAATGGAAGTCCGATCGGACAAAGATTAAAAAGAAATCACAATTAATCGGTTTGTGACTTGCAGTCAAAATATAAAGTTATAAAACATATTATTAAAAAAAAATATGTTGGTGTGTAAACCTCACTCGGTGGAAGTTGAATAAAAAGCCAACTCTTCTATGAGGGTTCTACAGAATTTAATCTGTTGCCTTCAGAAAAAAACCCCTAAAATATATAAATTAAAACACTGCTTACATTCTATTCACATTGGTACACAATAAAAACATGTTTTTCTCAACACGTTGTCAGGTATATAATATTACATGTGACACATGTACATAAGACCGTAATAAATGTAGTCATTAATAAAAACAAGTTGCTTACCAGAACATCTGGCTTCAGCTTACGCTTAACCCACAACATTCTAGTGATAACTTCAGATATCAATATAACGACTTTGCAGTCGGTTAATAGTTTTAACAAATCTTCTTGTACGTGTGTGTACTTCGAAATGTCGAGATAGAATGCCCAGGGTGTGGTTAATTTGGCGGCAAAAAAGATGGGATTTTTACCAGCATTCATTTCTACCTGTCATGTGTCAATGTCCTCAGTCAAGCGTAACCTGTCATTAACTTCACGTGTAACTGACAACACCCAACTTCCCAAAATAGTACCACCGCTGACCAATCCATAAACTAACCAGACGATGCAACCAGTCGTAACACTTCAAGTCTAAAACCTGTAATAAAGTGAAATGTATGCTTATTAATATACACACTTTAATATGGTGCATTCATAATAGTGCTATCATACTATAATATAGGATTACTATAACTTATACAAAACAACCCCTGGTTGCAGGTGTATATAGAAATTGGCTTTTGCTGCTCACCTAATGTTAAGTTTTTTGAGGTTACCAGTTTTGAAATACACTTTTTTAAAAACAAGTTTGGGCTTCATATTGTTTTGTTTTGTTTTTTTATTTCTTAGTGTTGAACACATGAACAGTTAGCCTACTTTATATCTGCAATTGCATTATATACTTTTGAGAAAAAGCAAGATACTCGTCCTACTTCAATATGTTAACAGAAATGTAAGACGATTTTAAAAATTCACTCACGTGTCTGATCCACAAGTCCTTGACGTAATATTTGTAATTAAGTTGATACACAAACGTAAAATGTTTTGTTTTTAACATAGAGATTTGAATCCACAATAACCTTAAAGGGACAGTCCTGAGTTTGCTGCAATTTGTAAGATGCTATCGACTAACAGAGACTTTAATGATTGCAATTGCATATCAAATATATTTTCTGCATAAAATATTAGTGGCTCTATATTGAACGCGTTCCTGATCGTTCTAATATTTATACCAGATTAAATTTCAATTTATTTCCTAGAATATAGTTTTTTTTTTACGTACAAAATTAATTGAAGACAAAATCCAGTTTGGGGCTTCTGACAAATATTAAGACAACCTGAAGCACATTGAATATACAGACACTGATATTCTAAACAAGAACATATATTTAATATGTAAGTTTAAACGTAGAACTATTTTATTATTCGGAGACATCTTACAATGAAACAAACTCGGCAATGTCCCTTTAAGAGAATCGTACACTTTTCCATCACACAACGATGGAAGGCTGCCAAAATCTGACGTGTTTCTCATGCCTTTCTGGCATCTCGTGCATATTGCAGAGTATAATAAACGGACATCTAATTTGCCGGACTAGTATTTCTGTCATTGCTGTAGAAGGAATTTAACTCCGGTAGGAATACAAGTCCTAGGAAAAAAAAACAACTTAAAAATAAACCAGGTATAAAAAGTCCGGATAGGACTATAGTTCCTAAGCTATGGATTTCCGATAAGACTACTGTTCCTAGGAGCCGAGGTCACAATTGTTTGTAGATGCATTTACGCTTTACTTTGCCTTTCTAAGTGATGACACTGGAGCGAAACGAGTGTAGCTTAAGAACTCGAGTACTAATATACATTAATTTGATGTATAAGGTTTGCATGCTTATTTTTACCTTTCGTTCCACTGTCGATTTTCCTGTAAGACAGCGAATCTCGTCAGTTTGTCTATTTATAACAGTGTATAAAACACAGCAGCATTCAATAATATAACTCTGCATGCCAGTAGTAGTAGGTGTAATCATTTGAGGCCGGGTATTTCTAGGGAGGGGATGCAATATTCGAAAGTGTGAGACACAACCCATGTATACGATACTCTGTGCTGGCACTGTTATGAATGACCAGTCTCTCTCTCTCTCTCTCTCTCTCTCTCTCTCTCTCTCTCTCTCTCTCTCTCTCTCTCTCTCTCTCTCTCTGTGCGCGTGTGTGTGCGTGTGTGTGTGTGTGGATGGATGTGTTTGTGTGGGTGCGCGTGTGTGTATTGGAATTCTGCTATTTTTTAACTACTAAATTACAGTAGGTTGAAAAGTTTATGGTCATGTAAAATTAATTGATAGTGACGACATAAACATTATAAAAACCTGATTCTCACCTGAATTAACAGGCATAAAAAAATTCAATCTCAAAAGCAGCATGGGTTCCTTTTGCGTATCAGTACCAAGATACAAGACAAAATCACTACTAGTGTGAGCATAGATAACACATGGGCGTCATAAGAAATGCACACAATTGGTGTTCCTATGTTCCATTCACATGATTTTTTGCTTGGACGATCCCTTTCAAAACGTTTAATAGGTCCAAAAATGCAATTAAGTCATGATGTTGCTGATGTGCTATTAATACGAGTTATTACCAACGAGTTAATTCTAATTTCCTCTCTGCTGCGCCTCATACATAAACTGTTGCTTAAAAGCAGGTAGAAATAACAACAAGAAAGAAACACGAAAAGAGAGAGATATTATCTGAACACCTATAAATTATGTACTGTGCTGGAATGGCAGCTCGGGTGATTTTATTTTTCAAAGCCAAAAGGTAAACAATTTAATGTTATTTGTATTGTGTTGTTTTCCTTTTAAATACATTATATTTCCAACTGTACGTAGGTTTATTTCACAAAATAATAAAAATAAATAGTAGTAGTAATAATAATAATAATAATAACAATAACAATAACAATAATAATGATCATAATCATAATCATAACATCTCTATTTATAGAAGGTAGTTCAAGTATCTCTGGACTATTCTCCTCTGAGGCCGTCTTACTAATTATAACATTTACTCGGAAGAACTAGTGTTTTGGAATTAACAAAAATACTATATTTATGTGCAATTTAGAAAAGAATCGGCTCAGAAATAAATAACTTGTAGCAATTTTTCCTCGTATGAAAAAGACCGGCCGCGGTGGCGCCGTGGCAGGCCATCGGTCTACAGGCTGGTAGGTACTGGGTTCGGATCCCAGTCGAGGCATGGGATTTTTAATCTAGATACCGACTCCAAACCCTGAGTGAGCGCTCCGCAAGGCTCAGTGGGTAGGTGTAAACCACTTGCACCGACCAGTGATCCATAACTGGTTCAACAAAGGCCATGGTTTGTGCTATCCTCCCTGTGGGAAGCGCAAATAAAAGATCCCTTGCTGCTAATCGGAAGAGTAGCCCATGTAGTGGCGACAGCGGGTTTCCTCTCAAAATCTGTGTGGTCCTTAACCATATGTTTGACGCCATATAACCGTAAATAAAATGTCTTGAGTGCGTCGTTAAATAAAACATTTCTTTCTTCTTTCTTTGTATGAAAAACTGCGTTCCCTGTGTGAAGGACTATAGGTGTAAGCCTACGAGAATGAATGAATGAATGGTTAACGACACCCCAGCACGAAAAATACATCGGCTATTGGGTGTCAAACTATGGTAATGCAAACAAATAAAGTGATGATCAACATCAATATAAAAATTCAAGATTTAAATAAAAACACAGTGTAAAGAACTGTGCAAAAATACAAATATCACAGATAGATACTGACTTTTACTCAAAACTTTAATTGTATCCCGAAGATAACAAGGCGATTTGTGCTGTATTGGCCATTCTCAAAAAGAATGTTACATCCCTGCACCACGGTGAGGTTACAGCAATGCGTGTATATGCTCTGAATGCCTTATTCTGTTTGCTTTCTAGGGATATTTAAAATCATTGATGCGTCACTGACAAGACTTGCTATATCATTATAAAGATGCACGTAGTTTTATTTTTAATCATTCTTAGGGCTTCTTCGTGGCGTGACCGGACTGACGATCCCCCAACGGATCGCGCGGTAAAGCATACTAACCACTCTATAGTATTTTAACTGTGTATATTTTATTGTTTTATATGTGCTGCCATTGATTGTTTTAACTGTAGTATATTGGGTTGTTTTCGTTGTTTGTCTTTTAAAGTTATTTGGTTTATTACTACCTATACTGATAACATAAAATTTTCAAAAAGTGTCCAGCTATGTGTTTTTATGACAACCAGGATCTGGTGTATTCTGACATAAAGTGACAGCCTCACTGAAACTGTTGTTTCTACAGTGCAACCTAATATAATGTACACCTCATAAGGCATATATATTGTATACAGTTTTATACAAATGCAATATGTCATATTAAACAACAAAATGTTTTAAAATAAAACTCCTGAAGAGATTTACTGTCAGTTGGGTGCGTGTACTCAGGTATATATGTAGAGACACCAAAGATAGCCAGAGTACCTCCACTCCTTTAAAGTATTCCATTAAAACAGATGCACTTGACTGACTCCTAGATTAGGAGACCTGAACAGGTACATCAAAGAAATATCAGTATTAAAAAAATACACTGTCTGAGGAAGGAAACACCAACATGACTGTACCTTTATGAAGTAATAACTTAATGTCCTGGACATAAGTGTTGGGAGGAAATCCTGTATGCAGGGTGTGGCCGTCTTCAAGTTACCAGGTGTGGGAATTTCAAATCCATCGGCCATGCTGATTTTCATAATGAACCATCAAAACCATTGGGAGCCACCCATATTCCTGACTATATTTTATTTGTAGCCTACTGTAGTTGGAGCTTTTAATATTTGTGATATCTGGAATTATCATCCAGCTTTCACAAATTTATTTTCTGATTAATTACTGAAAAAAACCTATTTTGAAATGACATAATTACCCGAACATCTATTTTATTGCATTATTTTCTAATCCAGATCAATACAATATGTATATTGGATGTATTCCTACAGTCAGTAATCCAGCATTTTATTTAGCTAGTAACATTGGGTAATACAGCTTTAACAATAAAATAAATTATCAACTTACTCCAAGGCAGATAATCAAATCTGAAAAAAATTGAATCCAGTATAAACCTAAAATGGTCTTCATGAGGGCAAACTAAGTGATTATTTAAAACAATATTTGATCTGGAGATCTAAAGGTATGTTTAACAAGCGTATTGTTATGCATAACTAAGAACAGCAGGCACAATAGTGACAACAAATTTAATTATGTCTTTGATGAAGTTTTTCTTGAAATTTATTTTAAATTTTGCAATAAAACTACAAATTTGTCTAAAATATAACTTAGCACCCTATAAATATGTCAAAATGACAATAAAAATCAAGTTCTTTGCAAATTTGAGTTTTCAGAATTTCATACATGAAAAATTAACTATGTTAATGGAAACTAAATACATTAACCCACTATTGACACATGTTATTTTTAATATAAAAATAAATTGCTATCAAAATCTTAATTCAGGTTGCCTATATATATCACCATATTTAAGAGCAGTTTTATATGGCACGTCAAATACCATGTAAAAAGACATTATTGAAATATTTACAGTATGAATTATAGGCCAAAACCAACTTTTCCTCAGTGCTAACTTTGATTCAAACTCCATTCAGAGCCATGTACAGTGATTAGTGTCAAGGACAAAGTCATTGTGAACTTGCGTGGTCTAATGATGGCTAATTAATCAACCAGTATAGTTTAATTAAATAAAATCACAAACTCATAATATGTTTTTATTATGCAATGAATATGTGCTATAGGGTGTGTACTACCAAATCAAATCCCATAGACGACAATAGTAACATATGTGGCTAAAACTCCTACCTGCAATGTATCAATCGACATAAACGCCACGGATATAAATACTACCACCCCTCACCCTTAAAGTGAATCACAAAAAAGTGGGTGTCAAGCTGCTCATTTCTGAGATAACGGATAGCGTCTATGACTACCCTAGTTCCGCACAAAATTTGAGTACTTTTTTTTACAGGTACCCCATACATGTTCCAAGCACAAGGCTACTTGACACAGTGGTACTAGATGAAATAAAATTGCATACATTTTTAGCCCAGATGAAAGTAATTTTTGTTTACAACCAACACACTCACATTTATAACCAATCACAGGACTTGTGGTGTTCACTTCTCTATCAAAAGTTGGGTGCACCTCGAACTTTGACCCAGCCGGAAGTTATTTGGTTTATTACTACCTTTAGATACGTTTCTCGTTCCAGCCAGTGCACCACGACTGGTATATCAAAGGTCATGGTGATATGTGCTATCCTGTCTGTGGGATGGTACATATAAAAGATATCTTGCTGCTAATGACCATATATTTGACATCCAATACCCGATGATTAGTAAATCAATGTGCTCTAGTGGTGTCGTTAACTAAAATGAACTTTCTTAAATATACTTTTTTGCGAATAGTCTCTCTCATAACTCAGTATAGAGTGGCTCATAACAATTTACTAATTTATATTGCTTGCATTGATATGCTAAATTTTATTCTGCTGTAATGAGATGATACTTTAATAATATATCTGTCTGTCTGTCTGTCTAAAGATATTGTACTGAGCGGGCCGCCATTATAACATGTTTTTGGACATAGACCATATTTACATGAAGGACATTTTCTTGTTCAGTGTTGAATGATGGAAATACATGGTGAAGTTTTTAGGCCAGCTCATTTTCCCAGAACGTGTCATTGCCCCCCCCCCCCCCCCCCCACACACACACACCCAGGCACTGGGGGGTGTTACCCCTGACCCCCACCTCCACCCCGTCTCGAACACTTATGGTGGTTCTAACGGCCAGGTATAATAATACAAAGACCCTTTCCCCAACTCGTCTCTTATGCTTATGATGGTCAAAACTGCCATAAGGCAGTCAGTGATAATTAATTTCAAGAGTTTTCATGCTATTTGTAATTGTTCATCTATAAAAGGCAATTTTTCATGTTTTTTATCCCTGCTATTTTTATATTGTAATAACTGGTCATTATAGTACTAGTTATTAGTACTAACTACTAGAACTAAGTACAGTTTTCAAAGTTTTATTCCAGGGATTTTCATGAACCATATATTTGTAATAAGCAAAATATCGGAAATAAAATTCCAGCGGACTAGGAATACTAGGATTGAAATTCCTGTGGACTAGGAGTACCAGGAATGAAAGTCCCACGGACATAAATTTTTAGGAATACAGACTAGGATTCCGAGGAATGGAAGTCCGATCGGACAAATATTTTTAAAAATCACAACTAATCGGATTGTGACTTGCAGTCAAAATATAAACTTATAAAACATATTATTATGTTGGTGTGTAACCCTCACTCGGTAGAAGTTGAATAAAAAAAACCCACCTCTATATGGGTTCTACAGAATTTATTTTGTTGCCTTCAGGAAAAACCTAAAATACATAAATTAAAACACTGCTTACATTCTATTCACATTGGTACACACTAAAAGCATGTTTTTTGTCAACGCGTTGTCACGTATATAATATTACATGTGACACATGTACATAAGACCGTAATAAAAGTAGTAATTAATAAAAAAAAAAAAAAAAAACAAAAAAAAAAAAAACAACCAAGTCGCTTACCAGAACATCTGGTTTCAGCTTACGCTGAACCCACAGCAGTCTAGTGATAACTTCAGATATCGATATGACGACTTTGCAGTCGGTTAATTGTTTTAACAAATCTTCTTGTACGTGTGTGTACTTCGAAATGTCGAAATATAATGCCAAGGGTGTGGCTAATTTGGCGGGGAAAAAGATGGGGTTTTTACCAGCATATATTCTACCTGTCATGTGTCAATGTTCTCAGTCAAGCGTAACCTGTCATTAACTTCAAGTGTAACTGACAACACCTAACGTCCCAAAATAGTAAAACCGCTGACCAATCCATAAACTAACCAGACCATTAAGAATACGATGCAACCAGTCGTAACACTTAATTAATAACTCAAGTGTAAAACCTGTAATAAAGTGAAATGTATTTTTATTAATACACAAACGTTAATATGGTGCATTCATACTAGTGCAATTATAGTATGATATAGGATTATTATTATTATTATTATTATTATTATTATAGAAAACAACCCCTGGTTGCAGGTGTATATAGAAATTGGCTTTTGCTGCTCACCTAATGTTAAGTTTTTTGAGGTTACCAGTTTTCAAATATACTTTTTTAAAAACAAGTTTGGGCTCCATGTTGGGGGTTTTTCTTTTTTTTTTCTTTTGTGTTGAACACATGAACATATAGCCTACTTTATATCTGCAATTGCATTATATACTTTTGAGAAGAAAGCAAGATACTCGTCCAACTTCAATATGTTAAAACAGATGTAAGACGATTTTAAAAATTCACTAACGTGTCTGATAAAGAAGTCCTTGACGTAATATATTTAATTAAGTTGATACACAAACTTAAAATGTCGGGTTTTTTTTTTTTTTTTTTTACATAGAGATTTGAATCCACAGTGACCTTAAAGGGACAGTCCTGAGTTTGCTGCAATTTATAAGATGCTATCAACTAACAGAGACTTTTTTAGTGATTGCAGTTGCATATCAAATATATTTTCTGCATAAAATATTAGTGGTTGTATATTAAACGCATTCCTGATCGTTCTAATATTTATACTAGGCTAAATTTAAATGTATTTCCTAGAATATTACGAAATTATTTGAAGACAAAATCCAGTTTGGGCTTCTTACAAATATTAAGACAACCTGAAGCACATTGAATATACAGACACTGATATTCTAAACAAGAAAATATATCTAATATGTAAGTTTAAGTGTAGAAATATTTTATTATTCGGAGACATCTTACAATGAAGCAAACTCAGGAATGTCCCTTTAAGAGAATCGTACACTTATCCATCACACTACGATGGAAGGCTGTCGAAACCTCATTTGTTTCTCGTGCCTTTCTGGCATCTCGTGCAAATTGCAGAGTTAAATAAACGGACATCTAATTTGCCGAACTAGTGTTTCTGTCTTTGCTGTAGAAGGAATTTAAGTCCGGTAGGAATACAAGTCTTAGAAAATAAAAACAACTTAAAAATAAACCAGGTATGAACGTCTGGATAGGACTATGGTTCCTAACCTATGGAGTTCCGATAGGACTACTGTTCCTAGGAGCCGAGGTCACAATTGTTTGCAGATGCATTTACGCTTTACTTTGCCTTTTTAAGTGATGGCACTGGGGCGAGACGAGTGTAGGTTAAGAACTCGCGTACTAATACAAATTAATTTGATGCATGACGTTTGCGTTGCTTATTTTTACTTTCCGTTCCACTGTCGATTTTCCTGTGAGACAGCGAATTTCGTCAGTTTGCCTATATTTTATAACAATGTATAAAACACAGCAATATTCAATAATATAACTCTGCATGCCAGTAGTATTAGGTGGAATCACTTGAGGCCGGGTTTTTTCTAGAGAGGGGATGCAATATTCGAAAGTGTGAGACACAACCCATGTATACGATACTCTATGCTGGCACTGTTATGGATGACCAGTCTCTCTCTCTCTCTTTATAGTGACGGCATAAACATTATAAAAAGCTCATTCGAAAGAGTGTCATTTTAATTTAGCATTTCTCTTTTGTCAAGTACATGATGGATAGGTGTTTGCATATATATCTGTTCAGTTTTGAAAACACTCTCACCTGAGTTAACAGGAATACGAAATTTCAATCTCAAAAGCAACATGGGTTCCTTTTGCGTATCAGTACCAAGATACAAAACAAAATCACTACTAGTGTGAGCATAGATAACACATGGGCGTCATAAGAAATGAACACAATTGGTGTTCCTGTGTTCCATTCACATGGTTTCTTGCTTGGACGATCCCTTTCAAAACGTTTAATAGGTCCACAAATGCAATTAAGTCATGATGTTGCTAATGTGCTATTAGTATGGGTCATTACCAACGATTTAATTCCAATTTCCTCTCTGCTGCTGCGCCTCATACATAAACTGTTGCTTAAAAGCAGGTAGAAATAAAAACAAGAAAGAAACACTAAAAGAGAGAGATATTATCTGAACACCAATAAATTATGCACTGTGCTGGAATGACAGATCGGGTGATTTTATTTTTCAAAGCCAAATTGAGAAATTGCTTTCATATACTCCCCGCAAAAAGGTAAACAATTTAATTGTGTTGTTTTCCCTTTTCATACATTATATTACTTAGGTTTATTTCACGCAAAAAAAAATAGAATAATAATAATAATAATAATAATAATAATAATAATAACAATAACAATAGAAATAATCATAATAATAATTATAATCATGATCATAATCATAACATCTCTGTTTATAGAAGGTAGTTCAAGTAGCTCTGGACTATTCTCCTTTGAGACCGTCTTACTAATTATAACAATTATTCGTATTACGCGCATGATTGTGCAAAAAGACATAAGAAGAAAAGTACTAGTGTTTTGGAATTAACAACAATACTATATTTATGTGCAATTTAGAAAATAATCGGTTCAGAAATAAATAACGTGTAGCAATTTTCCTTGTATGAAAAACTGCGTTCCCTGTGGAAAGGACTATTGGTGTAAGCCTATGAGAAATGCGTGTATATGCTCTGGATGCTTTATTCTGTTTGCTTTCTAGGGATATTTAAAATCACTGTTGCGTCAGTGACAAGACTTGGTATATCATTATAAAGATGCAGGTAGTTTTATTTTAAATCATTCTTAGGGCTTCTTCGTGGCGTGACCGGACTGACGATTCCCCAACGGATCGCGCGGTAAATCATACTAATCACGCTATAGTATTTTAACTCTATATATTTTATTGTTTTATGTGTGCTGCTGTTGATTGGTTTAACTGTAGTATATTGGGATGTTTTCTTCGTTTGTCTTTTAGATACTTTTCTCGTTCCAGCCAGTGCACCACGACTGATATATCAAAGGTCATGGTGGTATGTGCTATCCTGTCTGTGGGATGGTGCATACAAAATATCTCTTGCTGCTAATGGGAAATGTAGCGGGTTTCCTCTCTATGACTGTGTCAAAATGACCATATTTGACTTCCAATAGCCGATGATTGGTAAATCAATGTGCTCTAGTGGTGTCGTTAAATAAAACAAACTTTCTTAAAGATACTTTTTTGCGAATAGTCTCTTTCATAACTCAGTATAGAGTGGCTCATAACAATTTAATAATTTATATTGCTTGCATTTATATGCTAAATTTTATTCTCCTGTAATGAGATGATACTTTAATAATATATCTGTCTGTCTGTCTGTCTAAAGATATTGTACTGAGCGGGCCGCCATTGTAACATGTTTTTGGACATAGACCATTTTTACCAACTAAAACTATACATGAAGGACATTTTCTTGTTCAGTGTTCATATATTGAATGTTTTTTTGACCATCTTACCTCACAACTGGTCAAAGGCTGTGGTATGTCCTTTTCTGTCTGTGAGAATATAAAAGAGCCCTTGCTGCATTAGGACAAATGTAGCGGGTTTCCACTAATGACTACGTGCCAGAATTACAAAATGTTTGATATCTAATAGCCGATGATTAATTAATCAATGTGGTCCAGCGGTGTCTTCAAACAAACTTGTTTTCTGCTCTCTCGCTTGTTTATCGCTGGACAGCTTTCAGTGTAAAATTGCTATTGAAATGTTTTTATTTGATGACTATGAATGCATATTATGGAGTGTCACCCTAGTACGTTTGCTTGAATGTCAATAAATCTAGAGCCGTAACCTCGATTATTTACATCTAATTTGCAAAGTTATCAAATTCTTTAAGTATGTGATCTCAAAAATATCACATACCTTGTTTCCAAAGGGTTGCATAATAATATTTTTATTCCTAATATATGATATTGACGATTCCGAAATACACGAGGGTAATAACCCCCCCCCTCTCTCTCTCTCTCTCTCTCTCTCTCTCTCTCTCTCTCTCTCTCTCTCTCTCTCTCTCTCTCTCTCTCTCTCTCTCTCTCTCTCTCTATATATATATATATATATATATATATATACATACATGTATATACATACATACATACATACATACATACATACAGGTGCATGCATGTATGTATGTATGTATGTATGTATGTATGTTTGTATGCATGTATATATACTCTGTCAAAAAAGAAACGCATAGGCGAAATAGTAATGGAATTATTTCTGTAACACAAAGTGACATAATTTCGTTATTTATGACCGTATTACAGTATAATTTGACATGAGTATGTGACATTGTTCTTGTTATGGACTGACGGCAGTGGAGGCGTTTTCGTCTCCAAACAAAGTCGCACGAGGGCGCTGAATTCAGTACCTTGTGTGGGCACCAGCAGCAGCAGCAATGACTGCGCGACATCTCCTTGGCATAGACTGAATGAGTCTCTGAATCCGGGCATGTGGAATCCTAGCCCAATCGTTCTGCAGTGAATGTGACAGTTGAGGCTCTGGGTCAAGCTGGCGTACACGTCTGTCCCATATGTGTTCAATGGGGTTGAGATCTGGCGATCTTGATGTCCATGGCAGCACATTAATGATCTCAATATGTAGGGAATCCATTGTTACACGTGCCGTATGTGGTCTGGCATTGTCCTGCTGAAAGAGTTCTCTCTGTCGATCCAAAATGGGAAGCATGTGACGGCGAAGAATTTCATCCCGGTAGCGTACAGCTGTCAGGTTGCCTTGTACGAACACAAGTTCACTTCTGCCGGTCTATGAGATGGCTCCCCTCATCATGACATTCCCTCCACCGAATCTGTCAACTTGGGTAACGCAGTTGTTGGCAAACCGTTCATTACGGCGTCTGTAAACACGTTGTCGTCCATCACGTCGCTGTAGAAGGAAACGTGACTCGTCGCTGAACCATACTCGCCGCCAGTTTCCCAAGTTCCACCCCTGTACATTCGTGCACCAGCGAACACGTAGATGTCGATGTTGACGTCGCAGGCAGGACGGGGCCAACATACGGTCTCCTAGCCCGTAAACCAGCTTTTCCAAGTCGGTTCCGAATGGTTTGTGCAGGCACCCTTCTCAAACCAGGTACGCGTCGAGCAGTGTTCGTTGCTGTGGCAGTTCGGTGACACAAGTGCAGAACTCGGATGTAGCGATCTTGTGCTGCAATTGTTATGCAAGGTCTTCCACTTCTCGGCCAGTCTTCAGCTGATTGAAACTGCTGGTACCTGTCCCAGAGACGTGAAATTGTGCTCTGATGGACGTCCATGTGGCATGCGACTGCTGACTGTGATTCTCCTAACTGGAGGCGGCCCACTGCAATGTTTCGATTCCACAGGCTTAGTCTTGGCATCTTGTAACTCGTCTACGTCGAAATGGAAATCTATTAGTGGTTGCTGAACTGCGATGACTCGGCCACCTGAGCCACCCCATCCATTAACAAATAAATTCGACCGACCGATTGCTCTAAGACGTTTAAGTTAACCTGCAACTGATTGCTCCGTGACGTGTAAGTTAACCTAGAACTGATTGCTCTGTGACGTGTAAGTTAACCTAGAACTGATTGCTCTGTGACGTGTAAGTTAAAGTAGAACAGAGTGCTCTGCTATGTGTAAGTTAACCTAGAACTGATTGCTCTGTGACGTGTATGTTAAACTAGAACTGATTACACTGTGACGTGTAAGGTAACCTAGAACTGATTGCTCTGTGACATGTAAGTTAACCTTGAACTGATTGCTATCTGACGTGTAAGTTAACCTAGAACCGAGAGCTCTGTGACGTGTATGTTAAACTAGAACTGATTACACTGTCACGTGTAAGGTAACCTAGAACTGATTGCTCTGTGACGTGTAAGGTAACCTTGAACTGACGTGTGTAAGGTAACCTTGAACTGATTGCTCTCTGACGTGTAAGTTAACCTAGAACTGATTGCTCTGTGACGTGTAAGTTAACCTAGAACTGATTGCTCTGTGACGTGTAAGTTAACCTTGAACTGATTGCTCTCTGACGTGTAAGTTAACCTAGAACTGATTGCTCTGTGACGTGTAAGTTAACCTTGAACTGATTGCTCTGTGACGTGTAAGATAACCTTGAACTGACTGGTCTCTGACGTGTAAGTTAAACTAGAACAGAGTGCTCTGCGATTTGTAAGTTAACGTAGAAATGATTGCTCTGTAACGTGTATGTTAAACTAGAACTGATTACACTGTGACGTATAAGTTAACCTGGAACTGATTGCTCTGTGACGTGTAAGTTAACCTAGAACTGATTGCTCTGTGACGTGTAAGTTAACCTGCAACTGATTGCTCTGTCACGTGTATGTTAAACTAGAACCGATTACACTGTGACGTGTAAGTTAGCCTAGAACTGGTTGCTCTCTGACGTGTACGTTAACCTAGAACTGATTACACTGTGACGTGTAAGGTAACGTAGAACTGATTACACTGTGACGTGTAAGGTAATCTAGAACTGATTGCTCTGTGACGTGTAAGTTAACCTAGAACTGATTGCTCTCTTACGTGTATGTTAACATAGAACTGATTGCACTCTGGCGTGTAAGTTAACCTAGAACTGGTCGCTTTCTGACGTGTAAGTTAACCTAGATCTGATTACACTGTGACGTGTAAGTTAACCTAGAACTGATTGATCTGTGACGTGTAAGTTAACCTAGAACTGATTGCTATGTGACATGTAAGTTTACCTAAAACTGATTGCTCTGTACTTGTAAGTTAACCTAGAACTGATGACACTGTGACGTGTAAGTTAACCTAGAACTGATTGCTCTCTGACGTGTAAGTTAACCTAGAACTGATTGCACTCTGGCGTGTAAGTTAACCTAGAACTGATCGCTTTCTGACGTGTAAGTTAACCTAGATCTGATTACACTGTGACGTGTAAGTTAACCTAGAACTGATTGCTCTGTGACGTGAAAGTTAACCTAGAACTGATTACACTGTGACGTGTAAGGTAACCTAGGTCTGATTACAGTGTGATGTGTAAGGTAACCTAGAACTGATTGCTCTGTGACGTGTAAGTTAACCTAGAACTGATTGCTCTCTGACGTGTACGTTAACCTAGAACTGATTGCTCTGTGACGTGTAAGTTGACCTAGAATTGATTGCTCTGTGACGTGTAAGTTAACCTAGAACTGATTGCTCTGTGTCGTGTAAGTTAACCTAGAACTGATTGGTCTCTGACGTGAAAGTTAACCTAGAACTGATTGCTCTCTGACGTGTAAGGTAACCTAGAACTGATTGCTGTCTGACGTGTAAGGTAACCTAGAACTGAGTACACTGTGACGTGTAAGTTACCTAGAACTGATTGCTCTCTGACGTTTAAGTTAACCTAGAACTGATTACACTGTGACGTGTAAGTTTAGCTAGAACTGATTGCTCTTTGACGTGTAAGTTAACCTAGAACTGATTGCTCTCTGACGTGTAAGATGAACTAGAATTGATTGCTCTCTGACGTGTATGTTAAACTAGAACTGATTACACTGTGACATGTAAGTTAAGCTAGAACTGATTGCTGTGCAACATATAAGTTAACCTTGAACTAATGTCTCTGTGACGCATTAAGTTAATTGCTGCACGAATGCAATAAATACTTTTTAGTTGGAAAATACTTTTAAATTTATATTAAAGCTGGGGTTTTGAGGCTGTATAAGCACTAAATAGAATTCTACACTCGTTACCATTATCTTACAATTAGTTTTAAAAGGTATCCAACTCGTATCCAATCTGACGGCCAATAACGTAGTGTTGTCTATTTGAGGGCTGTACCTAAGGTGTGGTGTTAACATGTGTTCTTTTTTAAATAGTATATTCTTCATTTTAAGAAGACCTACGGACCTTTGACAGTCATAATGCAACGTTTTATTTGGGTTTTTTTTTATCGCTGTTGCTTCTATTGGTCAGAATGGTCAATGATTCTGGAAGTTTGAAAAACATTTCGCCAAGCTGTGGAAAGAAACGTGACTTTATATTGTCTATATATGATCACAAATGGATTACATTTTGAGATTACATCTTTAAATATTCCTTACAGGTTTTGTAGAAGAAGTAGCCTATGAATCTGTCTCTCTCTCTCTCTCTCTCTCTCTCTGTTTGTCTCTCTCTCTCTCTCTCTCTCTCTCTCTCTCTCTCTCTCTCTCTCTCTCTCTCTCTCTCTCTCTCTCTCTCTCTCTCTCTCTCTCTCTCTCTCTCTCTCTCTCTCTCTCTCTCTCTCTCCTTGTCCCTGCCCAAACTAAGTGTCAACATAATTTTTACAGAACACTGACAGCTCTAGTTTAAAGAATGCTGAGGTGGTATTAGATAAACAATATTTCCCTTCCATTTGGCAGCTGGTCAGCCGTCTGGATTATTCGACTGTCGGTGGAGCATCGCTTTGTTTCGTTATACAGGAATATGTAATGCAGAAGGATTGTGTTCATGTGGTGAAGGGAGCTCACAATTTGACTGTTCTGTACTTTCATGTAAGACTTTTAAAAATTACTTTCCTCAATGTATCAAGATAGCGGGGTTTTACCACACACACACACACACACACACACACACACACACACACACACACACACACACACACATATACATATATATATATATATATATATATATATATATATATATATATATATATATATATATATATATATATATATATATATATATATATATATATATATATATATATATATATATATATATATATATATATATATATATATATATATATATATATATATATATGAGTTATTATTAAAATCAAAATTAATTATATACTTCACAATCAGAATTAACCTATATACTAGCCTGTGTTATCACACTGACCTTTTAAGCATAAATAGAGAATATCCAAAGTTGAAAAACATAACTGTTCAGGCTCTTCTCATATTGCTGGCAATCTGTACCCAAAGCAACATCGACTAACAATCTCCGGTGACGTCCAAAAATTAAAAAGAATGGAGAGTGTCCAGTCGTCTCATGTCTCGTGCTGTTATATGCATGGACAAGGGGTGATATGTACGACTTCCAGTCTTTCTTTTTATCTGGATCCAGTGTACCTAGCATTTCCCATAGGGTGGCATGGTGTCGTCCTGGACTTCGTTATGCCCGTTAATGAACACAGTTGCTTGATATTTTGGCTCTCATAATGGCTCCCTTATCAGAATGGAGTCGAAGTGGAAATCCATAGTGAATAAAAAAAAGTTATTGAAAAGAGATTCTGCTGTTGTTTTTGCAGTCTGGTTCCTAGTTGGAATATCCTGGGCATAACGGGTGAAATGGCCTGTTCTGAAATTCTCATTTTGATATCTCCAAGGTCAGGTAATCTATACACACCAACTCCATTGGTTGACTAGTTGAAATGTTAACCAATGGTGCACGGAAGTTGGTATTAGATTTCCGCCTTAGACATTTCCACACCTCTTTATCCAATCTTCAACGGCTTTCGACATTCCAGGAAAGTAAAACCTTTCCTGTAAAAGTGACAATGTCCTGTCTCGTCCCTCATGTCCTGCATCGTTATGACGTTCTTGTAGAGCAGTCTTTCTATATTATATCAGGAGAACAAGCTGTTTCCTCTGCTCCCCGTTGACCATTGTTCTGCTATAGAGAACACCTCTTTCCAGCAACACATGATCAACTTCTCTAAACAGTTTTGATGACTCTGCTGAGACAAGCCAATGATAGGATCCCTCATCTGTGTTGACCTCCAATCTCTGAATGACATGCTGTTAATATTAATTTCATCAACATCACCCAGAGGCTGTGTTGACAAGCAGAGTGTTTCCAAATAGTTGGGAAACTGGCTGACATCGCATACAGCTTTAACAGAATCATTGGTGATGTTGCTGATCTCGGTCGAATAGATTCCAGGAGTTCTCGACAGAGCATCTGTATCAGCGTTAAGTTTACCTGGCCTGTACTAGGTATTAAAATCACACGATGCCAGAGTCGCTAATCATCTATGTCCTGTCGCATCCAGCTTGGCACTTGTTAGGACGTAAGTTAACGAATTGTTATCCGTTATAATGGTAAACTTATTTCCATATAGGTAGTCATGAATTTCTTCCGCGACCGCCCACTTTAATGCCAAAAACTCCATCTTGTGTACAAGGTAGTTTCTTTCAGCCTTGTTCAATCCTCAACTAGCATATGCAATTACTTGTTTCACCCCATCGTGGTCTTGGTATAGAACAGCACCCAGTCCCTCACTACTGGCATCTGTGTGAAGTTCAGATGGAATGGTGTTGTTTGCATAACCTAAATCAGGTGGAGTTGAAAGTGCGGTCTTCAAGTCATTAAAAGCAGTCTGCTTGTCAGGGCCCCAATACCAAGTCAAATAACTGTGTTTGGGTGTCCTGTTCCTATTGCCTTTCTTTGTAGAATCAAGTCCACCAACGGCCGAGCTCTACAGGAAACGTTTTTAACATACTTCCTGTAGTATCCGGCAAACCAAAAAAAACTTACAAACTTGGTCCGGATTTGTCAATGTTGGCCAACTGACAATCTTGTCAATCTTCTCTGGATATGGCTCGATACCCTCAGCTGATACGATAGACCTATATATTTTACCTCATTTTGGAAACACTTAAATTTCTTCGGTGAAAGCTTAAGACCATTGTGTTAATGATTATGATGATGATTGTGATGGCTGTGTTAATGATTATGGTGAATGTTGTGTTAATGATTATGGTGACTATGGTGATGGTTGTGTTAATAATTATGATGATGATTGTGATGGTTGTGGTAATGATTATGATGATGATCGTGATGGCTGTGTTAATGATTATGATGATGATGGTGATGGTCGTGTTAATGAGTATGATGATGATCGTGATCGTTGTCTTAATGATTATGATGATGATGATTGTGATGGTTGTGTTAATGATTATGATGATGGTGATGATTGTGTTAATGATTATGATGATGATTGTGATGGTTTCGTTAATGATTATGGTGATGGCTGTGTTAATGAATATGGTGATGGTTGTGTTAATGATTATGATGATGATGGTGATGGTTCTGTTAATGATTATGATGATGATGGTGATGGTTCTGTTAATAGTTATCGTGATGATGATGATGGTTGTGTTAATGATTATGATGATGATGGTGATGGTTGTGTTTATGATTATGATGGTGATGTTGTGTTAATGATTGTGATGATGATGGTGATGGTTGTGTTAATGATTGTGATGATGATGGTGCTGGTTATGTTAATGAGTATCATGATGATGGTGACTGTTGTGTTAATAATTATGATGATTATGGTTATGGTTCTGTTAATGATTATGGTGATGGTTCTGTTAATAGTTATCGTGATGATGATGATGGTTGTGTTAATGAGTATGATGGTGATGGTGATGGTTGTGTTAATGATTATGGTGATGATGGTGATGATTGTGTTAATGATTATGGTGATGATGGTGATGGTTGTGTTAATGATTACGATGATGAATGTGGTGGTTCTGTTAATGATTATGGTGATGATGGTGATGCTTGTCTTAATGATTATGATGATGATGGTGATGGTTGTGTTAATGATTATGGTGATGATGGTGATGCTTGTGTTAATGATTATGATGATGATGGTGATGGTTGGGTTAAAGATTATGGTGATGATGGTGATGGTTGTGTTAATGGTTATGATGACTATGGTGATGGCTGTGTTAATGATTATGGTGATGATGGTGATGGCTGTGTTAATGATTATGGTGACTACGGTGATGGTTGTGTTAATGATTATGGTGTCTATGGTGATGGTTGTGTTTATGATTATGGTGATGGTTGTGTTAATGATTATGATGATGATGGTGATGGTTGTGTTAATGATTATGATGATGATGGTGATGGCTGTGTTAATGATTATGGTGATGGTTGTGTTAATGATTATGTTGATGATTGTGATGGCTGTCTTAATGATGATGATGGTGATGGTGATGGTTGTGTTAATGAATGTGATGATGATTGTGATGGTTGTGTTAACGATTATGATGATGATTGCGATAATGATGGTGATGGTGATGGTTGTGTTAATGATTATGATGAAGATGGTTGTGTTAATGTTTATGATGATGATGGTTGTGTTAATGATTATGATGATGATGGTTGTGTTAATGTTTATGATGATGGTGGTTGTGTTAATGGTTATGATGAT
>NC_054704.1:39340265-39342765 GCF_016097555.1 Gigantopelta aegis | reverse complement strand
GTTAAAAACTGTCCTTCACCTTAACCGTAGGGTCAGGTATGTCCACGTTAAAAACTGTCCTTCACCTTAACCGTAGGGTCAGGTATGTCCACGTTAAAAACTGTCCTTCACCTTAACCGTAGGGTCAGGTATGTCCACGTTAAAAACTGTCCTTCACCTTAAAAGGCATGTCCACGTTAAAAACTGTCCTTCACCTTAACCGTAGGGTCAGGTATGTCCACGTTAAAAACTGTCCTTCACCTTAACCGTAGGGTCAGGTATGTCCACGTTAAAAACTGTCCTTCACCTTAACCGTAGGTTCAGGCATGTCCACGTTAAAAACTGTCCTTCACCTTAACCGTAGGGTCAGGCATGTCCAGGCCGTAGGGTCAGGTATGTCCACGTTAAAAACTGTCCTTCACCTTAACCGTAGGGTCAGGTATGTCCACGTTAAAAACTGTCCTTCACCTTAACCGTAGGGTCAGGTATGTCCACGTTAAAAACTGTCCTTCACCTTAACCGTAGGGTCAGGTATGTCCACGTTAAAAACTGTCCTTCACCTTAACCGTAGGGTCAGGTATGTCCACGTTAAAAACTGTCCTTCACCTTAACCGTAGGGTCAGGTATGTCCACGTTAAAAACTGTCCTTCACCTTAACCGTAGGGTCAGGTATGTCCACGTTAAAAACTGTCCTTCACCTTAACCGTAGGTCAGGTATATCCACATTAAAAACTGTCAGGTATAGAGGTCACGTTAAAAAAAAACTTTCCTTCACCTTAACCGTAGGGTCAGGTATGTCCACGTTAAAAACTGTCCTTCACCTTAACCGTAGGGTCAGGTATGTCCACGTTAAAAACTGTCCTTCACCTTAACCTTCAACCGTAGGGTCAGGTATGTAGGGTCAGGTATATCCACATTAAAAACTGTCCTTCACCTTAACCGTAGGGTCAGGTATACCACGTTAAAAACGGTCCTTCACCTCAACCGTAGGTTCAGGCATGTCCACGTTAAAAACTGTCCTTCACCTTAACCGTAGGGTCAGGCATGTCCACGTGCAGGATTGATCGTTCTCGGTTCAACTCGTTTTTTCCCTCATACCTTGTCTCAATATAACACCTTTCTTTCTGTCTCTCTCTGTCTCTCTCTCTCTCTGTCTCTCTGTCTCTCTCTCTCTCTCTCTCTCTCTCTCTCTCTCTCTCATTTCTGTCTGTCTGTTTGTCTCTCTGTGTGTGTGTGTGTGTGTGTGTGTTGTGTGTGTCTCTGTGTGGGTGTGTGTTGGTTTTGGTGTGTTGTGTGTGGTGTGATGTGTGTGTCGAGTCCCGTCGGTGGACCCATTGGGCTATTTCTCGTTCCAGCCAGTGCACCACGACTGGTATATCAAAGGCCGTGGTATGTGCTATCGTGTCTGTGGGATGGTGCATATAAAAGATCCCTTGCTGCTAATCGAAAAGAGTAGCCCATGAAGTGGCGGCAGCGGGTTTCCTCTATCAATATTTGTGTGGTCCTTAACCATGTGTCCGACGCCATATAACCGTAAATAAAAAATGTGTTGAGTATGTCGTTAAATAAACCATTGCCTTCCTTCTTTCCTTCCTTCTTTAAATAAAACATTTCCTTCCTTGTCATACGTGTCTGTCTGCAGGCCTGTTTAACACAGATGGAAATTGGACTCCCTTCGACTAGAGACTGTGCCCCCCTCCATTAAGGATTGTTCCGCACCCTTTCCACTCCAGATGTCGTTCCTTCGGACCTGGACCCATTTTTGTGAAACTATCGTAGCGTTACGATATCAGAAAACCGTCGTAGGACATGACGTCATTAAGACAGTCATCATAAAGAAGTCATAATGTACGACTTGTTTTTCCATATCGAAGCGGTAAGATGAAATTTTAAATATGAAGTTTAGTCTGTGTGCCTGTCTGTACGTGCGTTTGTGAGCGTGAGTGCGTGTGTGTGTACGTATCTCTCTCTCTCTCTCTCTCTCTCTCTCTCTCTCTCTCTCTCTCTCTCTCTCTCTCTCTCCTCTCTCTCTCTCTCTCTGTCTCTCTCTCTGTCCCTCTCTCTCTTTGTCTCTGTTTCTGGCTGTCTTTATTTATATAGTTTAGAGCATTTTAGAAGGATAGTCCAAAATAAATACGAGAAAGAAGAGATGATCGGACTATTTAATAATATTAAACAAAAATTAATTTCGACATAAACTTTAGGGTGCACAGCGTGTAGGGACGAGATGGGTTGCATCCCGTCAGGAAAACCACTAGACTGACAAGTCAATAGACCTTGAAGATGTAGTGCTGTGCTGAAATACAGATCTTGAGAAGACGGATCCGTGTGAACGAGAGAGAGAATCAGACTAGGGTATAGTCCAGTCGTCGCTAAATATACAGTGATTGTATCACGGAATACATACCCTGATATCAAGATATGTTTGAAACTTCAGGACTCTGGCAGGAAGGTTTTTTCCCCTCTGTTTTATCTAACTTTACATCGTCTGTTTGGGGGTGAAAAAACACACAAAAAGATT
>NC_054704.1:39322443-39340065 GCF_016097555.1 Gigantopelta aegis | reverse complement strand
CTTTATTTTTTTTATACATTGCCATAATTCAATTATTTTTAAAATGTCTTAATAAAATGGAGGATGGGGTTATGAAGGGATTAGGGGCAAATCAAATTATTTTATCAGGGACCGAGGAATACTTGTTAGACCATTAAATAGGCGTGGCTGTGACAATAATTTTATTGCCTTTAACCCTTTCCGTGCCGTTGACGTGGTATACACGTCAGGCGTCCCCCCAGGACGTCACTTTGCATGGTTTCATTAAAAAATCGTTTTTTTTCTTAAATTAATTGTTGACATTTTTGTGTCAAAAACAAAGTAAGAAAATGTCATGATAAATAGTCTTCGAATGACATATACAAATATTTGCTAAATTGCTGTTGTAACATCTGATGTTTTTTTAAAAAACAAAATGACCCGTCAAAATGGCGAGTTGCTATTGTGTGTTATTGTGTTTTTTTTTTTTTTGTTTTTTTTGGGGTCCCCTTTTTTTTTTTTTTTTGGTAGCGGTTCTTTATCTCTACAAAGTTGTCATAATATACTATTATATATGAAACTCCATTATGACAGTTGCATTAACATTAGAAAAAAGTATCAACTTTTAATGCCTAAAAAGGTACAAACACAATCAAATAATTGTAATCCGACGGCATAAACAGTCGTCGAAAAGCGCCATTTCCCTGTTTCTATTTATAAACAACAGGTCATGTGACAGCACATTTCCCGCCATACAATTTGACAGCAGTAGTACACATTGCTTGCATGTGCGGCTAACTGTTTTCATTAATAATTACAACGTGGTTACTTTATACTACAGCAGACGATATTCTAACTAACTATGTTTACTTGAACAGTTACGTCGACTATATGATCGAATACGCACATGTGCTCGGTGTTCGTCGTTGTTTTGTTGTGTGTTGTTTTTCTGCCAGTTTTTCCTTTTCAACATTCACATTAGTATTAATCACTACTGAGTGGATATATATTTGTTCTCATTTTTAAAAAATGAATTATAAACGATAGGTTATGAATATCTCCTGAAGTAGTCTGCAGAATACCGTGACCTACATTATTTTCAATAACCAATCACAAAACATTCTCGTTGCGTGTCACACATAATTATGTGGCGCCACCGTTTTTTTGTTTTTATTACTGTACCAGTCGCGGATCCAAGGATTTGGTGTGTGGGGAGGGGTGGGGTGTGGGGGTGTGTGCCGTGCATGACGTTTTATGAATAAGCGTATATAAGCAGCGATTTTTTTGTAATAATGGTGGATGACAATCTTTTAAAAATCAGGCATGTGTGCAGGGATTTTAGGTAGGGGTGTCTGGAGAGCGAAGTTTATAGGGGATTTTTGTAATGCTCCGACGGAATATGTATTGAATTTTTTTTTTTTTTTTTAATCTGCTCGAGCAGGGACCGGAAAGGGGGGGGGGGGGGGGTCGACCCATTCCCTGCACACATATCTGCAAATGTTATACAGATAAATTAATCATGAGGTAAACTGTAGTTGTGTTGCATTGTTGGATCTACTGTATTTTTATAAATTTATTAGTACCAAAATCTAAAATTTGGGCGAATACGAGAGACATTCGGGCAAATTGAGCTGGCCTGAAACCTTTTCATCATGTACTAGTAGTTCCAACATTTCTCCCACAATACTAGTTGTAATTAAATCCATGTAAAATTGTGTAATGCTTCGTTTGAAACCCTATATTATATATAGCTGGTTAGCAGTAACGCTAAAACTAATTAAAAAAATTAGTTGGTGGTATTTTCGTTTAATTCGGGCACAAATTAGCCTGCCCTTCTCCCTCTCCCACCCCTACAAAACAAAACGGGATCCCGTACGCTTATGATTAGTACATCAGGCCTGTACGGTACCAATTGGTGTGGATGCGTCGGGGGTATACACACCCTTACCGCGAGTTCCAATTTTTTTTCCATGCAACAGTTATCGTCTGTTTTTTAGAACATCGACACGGTCCTTTTTCGTGTTACGCAACACCCCAAAAAAAATCGTGCGGTAACTATATGGACCTATATAAAATGTGAAAATTACAGTAGGATAATGGTTTGCAATAGATTCAGAGTAAGTTATCACGTTTTTATATTTAAAAATACGGTAATAACTAATTTTTTTAAAATAACAATTAAAAAGAAAAACATTCCACGTACTTTAGCAGGGCGGACACTGTTGTGTAGGCAACGACCCGAAACATTGTTTTTGTCTCAAAAAATCGTTAAACAAATTATTTAATGCAATTAAAATGTTGTATTCTGGATGTAATAATCACAAATCATAAAACGATCCTATATTGTTGATAAAAATATCAAAGAAAAATCGCAAAAAACTTGGAAGTGTAGTTGACCTATATTATCGACCCTTGACCCAAATACATTACTTTGCGGGACCAACTGCCAGTGATTTCTTCTTCTTTCACTCCGTCAATAAACATGTCAGAAGAAGTTGCACAAATATAAATTCATGATTCCGATAATAATGTTTTAAACATTTACTTGTGTGACATCTCAAGTGACCTATTGCGGTATGGAGCACATTTTCTACGTCCGCTCGGACTACTGTGCGTCACGCGTTTCACGTTTTTGACTTTTTAATCAGTTCCAACTACATTGTGTGCCACACATAAACACATTCTGACCTCCCTCTCCATAGGCCTAAGCGTACGGGCTCTCATTTTTGTTGGGCATGCAGGCACATTTCTGCCAGAGTTGAACGAAAATCCCTGAATCTAGATAACAACAATTATTATTCATATTAGCTTTACTGCCAAACAGCAGGGTCTCAGCTAACGGGTACAGGCAATGGTGTGTGTGTGTGTGTTTTATTTTTTATTTAACGACACCACTAGAGCACACTTATTAATCATCGGCTATTGGATGTCAAACATTTGGTAATTTTGACATACTAGTAGTCTTAGAGAGAAAACCCCCAACATTTTTCCATTAGTAGCAAGACATCTTTTATATACACCATCCCAAAGACAGGATAGTACATACCACAGCCTTTGATATACCAGTCATGGAGCACTGGCTGAAACGAGAAATAGCCCAGTGAGCCCGCCGATGGGAATCAATCCCAAACCAACTGCGCTTTACCACTGGGCTGCATCCCGCCCCTGGTGTGGGAGGAATGCATTGGGGGGGGGGGGGGGGGTGTTGTTTAAAATAATAGAAAAATACTTTATTGATACTGATGTTTTAAGTATGTAACTTTCCTGAAATGACTGCAAAATGGTGTCTTGCACCTTCCATGCTCATTGGTTCATTGTTTAAATCCTAGTTACAGCCCTGAACAGCTATATAGGGTTGCAAATGAATCACTACATATTTTTACATGGATTACAACTAATACTGTGTCAGAGTAAAATGATGGAAATACATGGTTAAAAGGTTTTAGGCCAGCTCATTTGCCCGAAATGCTATACCTGGATAGTATTCAAATAATATATAAAGGCAAATAGATGACCAGTGTATATAACTTGTGAATGTCCCCTAGGTGGGGATGGAGGTCACAATAGTTATATAGAAATTGCATATTCGTGACCCATTTCCTTGTGAATTTGGTCATTCTACCCCTCTCCTAAAGGTGGGGCACAAATAGGGGAAATTAAGCCAATTATCGTGTCCAGGAATACCATACAAATATCAATTTTGCGAATTTCGTTAATGTCGTGTCCCCTGCCCCCCCCCTCAGGTAGGAGACAAATTCATTAAACCATCTATCATATAGACAAATGCATTTAAACTATTATGTTTTCAGAAATACTAGACCATTTCCAACCAAATTTATTTGATAGTTGCTCTCACCCATGGAAAACCCAAAACCATGAATTTGGTCATTTTAATCCCCCTAGGAAAATGGGTGCTCCGCACTCCATGTGTTTGGTAGTTGTGGTCAGCAATTTACTCAGGTGACCGTTTAGATCTATTTTGTATCATGCATAAGTGTTTAACACTGGATACACATTATGTATACGGTACATATCGAATTTTAATTAGGGCTCACATGTTGATGTTTGTTTCTTTGGGTTTAAAACATTTTTTTTTTTTTTTACAATTGTGACCGTGTGAAGCACTATGGCAAGTATCTTGTGTCACAATAAATTACGGAAATGCATAAAATCCTTTTTACTATTTCTAATATTCTAATATCAGTGTCCAGGGTTTCTGCCAGAGGGTATGAAGGGTAAAATTATGTACCCTAAAATCTTGAGAATTAATGGATATGTTTTAATAATTTTTAGAATGATTATAGTAAGATAGCTCCTGCTTAAAGTGTGTACATGAAATACAGTGTCCAATTTAAAAAGATTCCAAACGTCATAACCACCTAGTAGCGGCAGTTATGATGTGGAGTTTTCAAGTACCCTCAAATTATTGATTACTGGTGTCCTTTACTTTTGACAGTATGACGCAAAAGTTGCATGCACACAGCAAATAGTATCCAGTTTTACATACCTTACCATGGTAACCAATAGTTTGCATTGGTTACCATGGTAACAGTTTCGATCTGGGTACCATGGTAACATATAGTTTTGAACTGATTACCATGGTAACAGAATTAATAAGCTTCATATATCTTTTCTACAGGCATAGTACAATTGTGTCACTATACATTGTTGTTTTTTCTCAGTCCTTGAAAATGATATTTTTTTAGAAATGTTCTGTTTTGCATTGGTTACCGTGGTAACAGAATTCACAATTTTCACCCATCTCTTGTAAACAGCTGGGAGCTTATTATTACATCATTATACAGTGATTTGTATTCAAATAAATTCATTTAAAACATTTCATATGGGAAACGGTTCCTCTTTTTGCATTGGTTACCATGGTAACAGAATTAATTATGTTCATTTGAAAATGACAGGAAGTGAAAGGGCATATACCTTTTTTAAAATCTTGTGTCATTTGACAAAGATATATAAAGTAATAGAGATAGTATACATATTTTTAGCGTCAAGTTACAAAAATGCGTTGATGGTAGTATGTGCATTTGACCCTATTATTCAAAAATAAAATTGGTTGTCTACTTAATTCTTTTTCTAAATCGAGTAGTATGGTTTAATAGATCACACCATAGACTTAAATTAAAGCAAAATATTAATTTTTAATTAAAGTTTTCATAATTATTAATGAAAATATGGTATATTGAAATTTGCAGGTGTTGCCATGGTAACATAAATAATATAACTGACTATAAAATGTTAGCCTTACGTAGGTGGATATTCTTAGTATATATGTGTGTAATTTCATGCTGAAATGTCAACTGATTTTAATAATATTACCAGAAATGTATAATAGTTAATGTTGGAAATTATGTTCATAATTTACAAAAAATGTGTTGATAGCCGAATGCGCATCTGACTCTATTTTTCAGAAAAAACGTGTTTGTCAACTTAATTTTTTCTTTACATCAAGCAGTATGGTTAATAAATCACAGCATAGACTTAAATTAAAAGAAAAATATTAGTTTTTAATTAAGGTTTCATAATTATTAATGAAAATATGGTATATTGAAATTTACAGGTGTTGCCATGGTAACATAAATAATATAACTGACTATAAAATGTTAGCGTTACGTAGGTGGATATTCTTAGTATATATGTGTGTAATTTCATGCTGAAATGTCAACTGATTTTAATAATATTACCAGAAATGTATAATAGTTAATGCTGGAAATTATGTTCATAATTTACAAAAATGCGATGATAGCCGAATGCGCATCTGACCCTATTTTTCAGAAAAAACGCGGTTGTCAACTTAATTTTTTCTTTACATCAATCACTATGCTTAATAAATCACAGCATACACTTAAATTAAACAAAAAATAGTAGTGTTTTATTCATGTTTTCTTAATTATTAATGAAAAAATTGTATATTGAAATTTGCAGCTGTTGCCATGGTAACATAAATAAAATAACCATCTACAAAATGCTATCATTACGTAGGTGGATCATTATGGTATATATGGGTGTAATTTCATGTTAAAATGCCCATGGATTTTAATAAAATTACTAGAAATGTAGAACAGGTGAAAATTCTTTAAATTTAACAAAAAGAATGCGGCAGGATAAGGGTTAATATAATATTATTTCAGATACAAATCAATCAAATTACTCATTCTTAGGCTTTGTTATCAATGGAAACACATGACATTTGTAGCAGACAGTAATGGCCACCTATAATTTCTTTTTCACCTGTTGCTATTTTTATGACATCAATGGATATGTGGAGATATTAAAATCTTTAATATGTTATTAGCTACATGTAAGATTTGTATCAGGACTTATTAAAAAATGGGGTTGGTGGTGGGATGGGGAATTCGTAAGATTTGAAAGGGAGTCCATCCCACATCCAGATAATGTGTCAGCTGTTCTAAATAATTGTAATGCATATATTTATTCAATACTTTGCACTTTTGTAATTTTTCTTATTTTTTTACATTAATCCAGACTGTCATTCATGGATATAATTATGTGGAAATACTAGTCTTTGATGTGTTGCCTGTATTAACTATGCTTTATATCACACACAAAACAATTCTTTGGGGGGGGGGGGGGGGGGGGGGGGGGGTGTAAAAAAAAAGAGGGGGGCAGGAGAACTCCTAATAATTTAAAAGGCGTCAATCACATTTTTAGAAACCCTGCTACCAACTAGTTTCAACTATTCCTGTTGGTCTAAATACTATGCATGTATTGTTATAATTTTGTTGTATTGTATTAAACATAAAATGTAATCATTGTCAACCACTCATGATTTGTATGTCTTATAACATGAAAAAGCATAAATTAAATAAGTTAAAATTGCTTACAAGTCTTTGTTTAAGTCTTATCTACATACTTGCCAAATTTGGTGTGTGTAAGTGTTCTGTTGCTAAGGACTTTAAGCCATTATACTAAGGACACTTTTCATAACTTTTAACTGCAATTTTCTCAGAATCTAGTTTTCAAACCTTCCCATATTTGCCCCAACGTTTTTTGTTATAACTCCGCAACCATTCAAGATACATAAATAAATTTGGTATCAAAATAAAGCTGATGATCACAGGAATGAGAAAACATGTATAACTCAAAACTTGATATTCCTACTTAAGACCCGATTCGATGTGATGGGATTATTAACCAACTATCAGATAATTAAATACCTCACGTGAAACAGTAAGAGGGAACATTCATTGCTATAATTAGCTATTAAAACCGTAACCAGACCGTCAAGGTTATTTAATTATAATTAATATTTATTTTGTTAAATTAAAATTTATTCATTTATTCATTTAATTGAATATTTGTCATTAATGTTTACAACATAATAATAATAAAAAATAATAAAAATAATAGCAATCAGTAACCTATTTATTTATTTATTTTTCTATTTGGAGTCAATAAATTAGTAGGATTAAATATTATTATTATTATTTTAAATAATTGTAATTTATGTCTGGCTTTTTTTATATTTAGGCTAGTACAGAAAAATAAATAGTGGTTCGCATCTTCTGGGATATTATAGTTGTTACACTTTTATTTAATTTAAATTTAATATTATTTAATGCTATTGATATAGGGAATAATACATTCGTGTCCGTTAGATACCATTTATCTCACAGCGAGTTGTTTTAAAATGTATCTAACGAGCGAAAACGATTTTGATACGTTTGTAAACAACGAATTGTGAGATAAATGGTATCTAGCGGACACGAATGTTTTATTATATTTCATACATATCCTCAAAAACCATGTTTGAAGCAATTTTAACATCTTTTTCGACTAAATGTTATTTACAGCAGTTGCACTTGTAGCTAACTTGCGCGTCACAGCCCCATGATTCTCATTTTAACTATACGTCACAATGTAATCTATTTCCACCGTGTTGTTTTTCATTGGATGCATGACACTGGTGACCTGGTCATCACCTAGGAGCAGCCAGTCGTATGTCTTGAAATTGTTAACACACGTACGTGTGTAAACAACCCATGTGTTATCAAAAAATATCGCATGGTGTTCTTACCAACGGGTGTGCAGGAAACTCCCATCCGTAGACGGGTTATCATTTTGGTGGCTTTTGAACAGGTTTGCCAAATTTATATCTATTTCCGTAGAGCAGGTCAAGAGGATATCTAGGTAGATATTCCTCCAAACAGTAGCATTGGTAATATCGATACCTGACTGCCCAGTAAGATTGGTCTTGGCAATGCGGCGTACACCGAGATGTTGGGGGTTTGAAGACCACCTCCTATTGTCCGACCCTTCCCTGTTGACTACTAGTGCTTGAAAGGACGGTTGGTATGTTTGAGAATTGGGGGCAGTTTTCATGTTAACTGCGCCTCCTCCGTCTCTAGCTGTGTTAACCTGACCTCTCATGAATCCGCCCACGGTTTACATTTAGACGAGGAAATGGATTGATCTCCATTTCTGTTTGTTTTCAAAAGTGGAAGGCTGCGATTTAGTTTAGTAGACTGTAACGGATCTCCCCGTTTGGTCTTGGTACAGATTGTTTTTCAGTGGTTAAAAAATAAGATTTGTCTCTCTTTTTGGAGGGGGGGGGGGGGGTGGGGGGAGAGCGGAATCCCCAGAACCGGCCTTCCGGCGAGTGAGGGCTCTTACGTTGTTAGGCCATCGGTCTACAGGCTGGTAGTGAGTGCTCCGAAAGGCTCAATTGGTAGGTGCAAACCACTTGCACCGGCCAGTCATCCATAACTGGTTCAACAAAAGCCATGGTTTGTGCTATCCTGCCTCTGGGAAGCGCAAATAAAAGATCCCTTGCTGCCTGCCGTAAAAGAGTAGCGTTTCCCCTCTGTGACGGAACATGCTCTTAATTTTGTTTTCGCCTGTGGCGATATTAATTGTTTAGAAGGCCGTGTGCAGTTCCAAATGCACTAATCCAGGTGGGCAACTTGTTACGTGATACTTTTGCGCGACGGTCGTCTAATACACACCCAGCCAGGTGCGGAGGCCATGTGGCCAGTAGTTACGTAATACCTCCGCGCGACCATGGAATCTCTAGCGAACTGGCGACATTAAGTCTGACGATCTGAGAAAAAAAAACATACCGCTTGGTCGCGGTGGGAATAGCACTTGTAGGGATTCGGTGCCGCGTTGTACCCCCAGGCGAGATTCTGATTTATAATAAATAGCTAGTTTTTTTTAGATATCAAGGAAAACTAGGAAGGCTCCAGGGGATCACGGACGTCGTCCACTGAACGATCTATATTAGTTCAGACGTGACTTTGGTAAATATATATTTTCTGCTCTGTGTATAACCTTGATGTGATTGATTGATATTATACCAATATTCTTTAGACAGTGTCTTCGGTCATCTGACGAAGTACATCGTAGTCTTACTGTTCTACATTTATACGAGTATTTGGTAATATAAAGCTTAGCCAGTCATCCTAGAGGACCTAGGTAAACTGTAGATTATTGTCTTTATTGTGATAGGTACCAGTATTAATTTTGTGTTACAAGGTTACTGAATGAGTAGTTAGGGTTAATTAAAAATTAACCAGTTAGGAATAGAGCTGTAATTCCTTTATTAATTAAGTTCCCCTGGAAGCGTTTCTCAATTATCACACGTGTGGGTGTTGTGTCACGGTGAAGTGATTAGCATATTGTGTAAACTAGACACCTAGAGATTAACTAATTAAGTGATCAGTTCTGGGTTGTTATTATTGTTGTTATTAATTAACTACTGCGGCAGTACATTTGTCAGCGTAGGTTAATACAGATTCCAAAGTGTATTGTGTTTTTGTTGTGTTTTCTAGTGAACTAAACGTGCTGTAATAATATATACTTTATATAAGATCGTATCTCTGATCTTACCTAGACGAGCCATACTAGGGTTTAACCGCCTGTTACAGAGAGATCTAATAGATATACAGTTAGGAGAGATATTTTGATAATCGTGTTTTATTCAGTTACGGGTATTATAGAATCCCCGTGACAGGAGTAGAAAATTGGGGCGCTCGTCCGGGATCTGAAACGGGACATGCATATTTAAAAAAGTATTGTTTGTAAATGGGGGCTTTATAAATTAATTTTACAAATTAATCAGAAGTAGCAACGTTGTTCACTAGAAAATTAATTAATATTAAGTGCGTCATATCTAACATGGATAAGAATTTGCTGGATAGGCCTACGCTCAGTGTAGTGGAGATTAAGCGAGCACGTAAGGCCGAGTTAGTTGAAATTGCGGGTGAGCGAGAAATTGATTTAACATCAGCTAAAACCTTAGGAGATATAAGGACAATTATTATCCAGGAAGTTTTTGGTGATAGTCCTGTTATGGAAGACAATGAGATTGTTCCAGAGATAGAGATAAATGAGTTAAGTGTGGAACAACAATTAGCTTTTAAAAAGCTTGAGTACGAAAGAGAAGAACGTGCATTAGATAGAGAGAGAGATAGAGAAGATAGAGAGAGAGATAGCGAAAGAGAAGAGAGGGATAGAGAGAGAGAGAGAAAGAGAAGAGAGGAATAGAGAAAAAGAAGATAGAGATAGAGAAGATAGAGATAGAGATAGGGAAGATAGAGAGGATAGGGAATATAGAGAGAAGGATAGAGAAGAGAGAGACAGAGAGAAGAGAGAGATAGGGATAGAGAATTCCAGTTAGAAAAATTAAAAGTGGAACATGAGTTAAAGTTGAATATTGAAGAAGTTAGACGTGAGGCCGGAAATGGGTTTAACATGTCGGAGGCTTATAGATCAGTGCCTGTATTTGATGACCAGGAGGTAGATATCTTCTTCCAACTTTTTGAACGGGCCACTAAGCAGCTAAATTGGCCGCAGTTTAAGTGGACTTTGTTAGCCGTGTCTAAGTTTAAGGGGAAGGCTAATGTAGCTTATAATTCAATGAGTGATGATCGAGCAAGTCAGTACGACCTAGTTAAGGCGGCAGTGTTGAGGGCATATGAATTACGACCTGAGGATTATGGTTTACGGTATAGCGAGTTGAGAAAAACGCAGGGTCAGTCTTATAGTGAGTTTGTGGCTAAGAAGGCAGGGATGTTTGATAAATGGGTGGTGTCTCATCAGGTAGAGTCATATACCGAGTTACGGGAGTTGTTGATCTTGCAGGACATTAAAAATGGATTACCAGTTAGCTTACGTATTCATTTAGATGATCGTGATATCAAAAACATAGAGGAGGCAGGCATAGTGGCAGATGGTTACGTGTTAATACACAAAGTTCAGGCAGTACAGGGTAGCTCTTTACAACAGGGTGATAAGAAGAAATTTCAGCCAGGTTTTTCCCGGGAAAGTAACTATCGGGGAGAGTCTTCTAGTTGGTCAGGTAGTCAGGCAAGGAATGCACCTGGTGGGCAAAGTAAGGATAAGCCTGCGTTATCAGCCAATGCACGAACTTTTCGTCCACATTGCAGTTACTGTAAAAAGGATAACCATCTTGTCGGGGACTGTTTTAAAAGGAAACGCGACAATGCGCAAGTGGTCGGTTTAGTGAGGTCAGCTCCGTTAGCGAGAGAGTTAATGGTTAGTCCCATGGCAGAGAAAGTAAACCTGTATGTGTCCACTGGTATGGTTTGTGATGTGAAACAAGAATTGAGTCCTATGGCAATATCAATCTATAGAGATACCGGGTGTAGTCAGAGTCTGATCACTCAAGAGTGTTTAGCTGGTATTGACAATTCAGATACGGGACGTAGTTTGGCTTTAACCTCGGTTACTGGAGAAAATATGGTTGTCAGGTTACATAAGGTTTTCTTGTGTTCGAAGTTTGTGACGGGACCAGTCATTATGGGTGTTGTAAAGGACTTGCCTGTTGAAAACATAGGAGTTTTGTTGGGTAATGATTTGACTAGTCAGTGTTGTCAGCCGAAATGTGACCAATTGATAATTAAAGACAGCCCTTTACCCATAACAGAGTGTGAGGTTGATGAGATTAGATATCCTGCGTGTGTAATGACTAGGGATATGACCAGTAGGTTAGCACGGGACCCAGAGGATATTTGTGATTTGTCTGATACGTGTGTGAGCCATGAAATTGGAGTGGATGAGGTTATCATTAAAATGGTAGATACGTCAACTGAGGAATTAAATGTGGTGGAACCTGTTGACCTCCCGCAGAGGGTAAATGAACCAGTTGTGTTTGATAGAGGGGACTTACCTTGTATTAGACGAGAGTTAATTCTAGAGCAGGGGGCTGATCCAAATTTGTTGGCAGCTCGCACTACCTTGTTAACTGTGGACAAGGGAGTATTAATAAATAAGAGAGTTAGAGATAGGAGGTTGCCGGCGACCGAACTAGCTAGGAAGCAACTGAGCCATGCTCAGAGCAAAATAAAATCAGAGTTTGATAGGAAGACTAGGAGTCGGGAATTTAAACCAGGGGATAAGGTGCTGCTGTACCTTCCCATTAAACTGGGTTCTGTGCAGAACAGGTATTTCGGGCCCTATGTTGTGCACAAACGGGTTAATGAGACAGGGTATGTGATAAACACTCCTGATAGGGTTAGGAAAAGTAGGTATTGTCACATCAATTTGCTAAAAGGTTATTTTGACAGACTGCCGACAGTTCCAGAGAGACCGGTCCAAATTGAGAGACACTCAATTTCCTGTGATGACGTCAAGACTGCAGAGGTCAAGTTGGCCAACGGCCAGATTCTAGCAGACTTGAGCCCCCAGCGAACAAAGTGGACTACGTTGAAACAAGACAGTGTTTCCATTTGTCAGAACCTTCCAACGGTTACCAATACCTTAAGCCAAGATGTGCGCTTGGAACCCAACGCTACACCGATTCGACAGCATGCCTATCGGAGAAAACCTGGAAAACGTGCGACGCTGAAAAAGAAGGAAACGAAGTTCCATTGGTCAGGTGAATGCGAGAAGTCATTCAACCGTCTCAAGCAGAGGCGCTACTCGTCTCCCGTGATGGCAGCACCAGACTACCGAATGCCGTTCAAGCTAGTTGTGGGTGCCAGTGACGTGGGTGATGGAGCTGTGCTGTTCCAAGAAGACGAAGACGGACTGGACCATCCTAATGAAAGCCTCCAACCAGAGAGTTTTGAGATGGAGTCTTCTTCTGCAAGAATACCCAATTACCATTGGACATGTCAAGGGCACATCCAATGTAATCGCTGATGCCCTGTCCCGAAGTTGAACGTTATGATAATGTGTTGACACTCTTGATTTCTGTTTTGTTTTGATATATTTTATTTGTATACCAGGGACTCAGAGACTCAGTGTGATTACTGGTAGTCACCTTATTATTACATGTGTTATAAATGCCCGTATGCGTCGGTTAACGCACCTTTTTGTTTTAATGTAGTATATTTCCCTATTCCTAGAGTAGAGGAAATATCCTTTTTGAGGTGAGGGTGTGTGACGGAACATGCTCTTAATTTTGTTTTCGCCTGTGGCGATATTAATTGTTTAGAAGGCCGTGTGCAGTTCCAAATGCACTTAGCCAGGTGGGCAACTTGTTACGTGATACTTTTGCGCGACGGTCGTCTAATACACACCCAGCCAGGTGCGGAGGCCATGTGACCAGTAGTTACGTAATACCTCCGCGCGACCATGGAATTTCTAGCGAACTGGCGACATTAAGTCTGACGATCTGAGAAAAAAAACATACCGCTTGGTCGCGGTGGGAATAGCACTTGTAGGGATTCGGTGCCGCGTTGTACCCCCAGGCGAGATTCTGATTTATAATAAATAGCTATTTTTTTTTAGATATCGAGAAAAACTAGGAAGGCTCCAGGGGATCACGGACGTCGTCCACTGAACGATCTATATTAGTTCAGACGGGACTTTGGTAAATATATATTTTCTGCTCTGTGTATAACCTTGATGTGATTGATGTGACTTTAAATATTTTAATACTGTATTATACCAATATTCTTTAGACAGTGTCTTCGGTCATCTGACGAAGTAAATCGTAGTCTTACTGTTCTATATTTATACGAGTATTTGGTAATATAAAGCTTAGCCAGTCATCCTAGAGGACCTAGGTAAACTGTAGGTTATTGTCTTTATTGTGATAGGTACCAGTATTAATTCTGTGTTACAAGGTTACTGAATGAGTAGTTAGGGTTAATTAAAAATTAACCAGTTAGGAATAGAGCTGTAATTCCTTTATTAATTAAGTTCCCCTGGAAGCGTTTCTCAATTATCACACGTGTGGGTGTTGTGTCACGGTGAAGTGATTAGCATATTGTGTAAACTAGACACCTAGAGATTAACTTATTAAGTGATCAGTTCTGGGTTGTTATTATTGTTGTTATTAATTAACTACTGCGGCAGTACATTTGTCAGCGTAGGTTAATACAGATTCCAAAGTGTATTGTGTTTTTGTTGTGTTTTCTAGTGAACTAAACGTGCTATAATAATATATACTTTATATAAGATCGTATCTCTGATCTTACCTAGACGAGCCATACTAGGGTTTAACCGCCTGTTACAGAGAGATCTAATAGATATACAGTTAGGAGAGATATTTTGATAATCGTGTTTTATTCAGTTACGGGTATTATAGAATCCCCGTGACACCCTCTCTATATCTGTGTGGTCATTAGCCATATGTTCGACGCCATATAACCGTAATTAAAATGTGTTGAGTGCGTCGTTAAATAAAACATTTCCTTTCCTTTCCTTTCCATTACAGTCGTTTGGTTTGGGTTCGGCGATCTCCGGTTTGTTTACATATGAACCATCTCCTGGGATCGCCGACGATTGTTCAGTGGGGGTTTCGCAGATTTCCGTGGTAAGTACTTCGCAAACAGTTACACTCGCTGGTCTAACATTTTACGGAAGTATTGATTATTGATTTATTTATGTAGTCAGTAACCTGTCTCGGCGGCCTGGCTAGGGCCCGTTCCAAACGTTTTTTTTTATATACGACTGGGCTGACAGGGAGCCTGAACTGTCATGTTTTTCTCTTACCAATGTTTCTTTTTTGCACCGTTTAAGTACGACAGCAACATCCGTACTCCAGGGAATGGTCTTATTAAAAAGACAGAGCCCATGGCCGCAAACGGTGTGTCCGAAGGGGCTTTTCATAAAAGTTCGACCGTCTAACCGTCTAAAAAAGAAAAAAACACTGTTTTGTTTTTTAAAGCCAAATGAGTGATTTCCTTCATGGCTGCTATGATGCGCAGTCAGTCTGGGATCGATCTCCGTCGGTGGACCCATTGGACTATTTCTCGCTCCAGCCAGTGCACCACAACTGGTATATCAAAGGCCGTGGTATGCGTTATCTTGTCTGTGGGATGTTGCATATAAAAGATCCCTTGCTGCTAAACGAAAAGAGTAGCCCATGAAGTGGCGACAGCGGGTTTCCTGTTTCAATATCTTTGTGGTCCTTAACCATATGTCCGACGCCATATATCCGTAAATAAAATGTGTTGAGTGCGTCGTTAAATAAAACATTTCCTTCCTTCCTTTCTTCATGGATGCTATTGTATGCTGTAAAAACAGAATCTCGTAAGCAGTCGGGTTCAAATCTCCAAAGAAGACCCTCCTCAAACCCAGAATAACTTATTTTTATTTATCTTTTGTCACTGCTTTTATCTTTCTGGGACGGTTGAGGAGGGACGACTCATTCCCTAGGGGGCCGAAGGGGTTGTTGGTGGGAATATTAACTACCACCTCACTTACCACTTTCACCTGATCCGCCGGCCTAGCCGCCGAGTCCGTCTTTCTCTTTGGGGTTTCCCTGGATGGGGGCGTCGGTGATCTTGGCGACAAGGACTCGACCGTCTGTGTGGGCGACTCTGATCGAGGGACACTTATCTCGCCATTTAACGTTCGTGGACACGTTTCGGTAGTTGCGTCGTTTGTGCGCAACAGTACGTACATTTGAATATTTCAAACGTTGTTGATTTTGCATGGGGAAAGTAAACAAATGTCTGTCATATTCACAGTTTGTTTGTAAAAATAAAGTTAAAACGAGCAAAGAAAGAAAGATTGAACTTAATCCACTCATAAACACGGCACATGTCTTAAAACGTTTTTCCTTATGATTTTTAAAGACTGTCATTTGAAAGAAAACTTAATTTTAAAAACTCTTTTTGTCGGTCACATTATTGCCACGACGTCTACTGGCAAAACTACAGATACTTGCCAAAAATATATCGTCCTTATATGTTTTAACATAAATATCCTTCTGGATTTCTCTTTATATATTTATTTAAACTCAGAATGCAGCATATTGTTTTAACCAAACGATTTTACCATTATAATCATTAATTTGCTCAACTTATAATACGATTGCATGGCATCAGATTTGTTATATTCATTTTCCAAAAATGTTGTCTGTTAATGTGGTGCCCGAGGACCATTTTGTAATTTGTCTTAATATATTTGAAATAATTTTTATAAATTATTTTAAGTACATGTTTTGTTGAACAAAATACAACAAGGTTTTGTGTTGAGAAGTTTTTGCTGTAAGCTATACCACTAAACGTTTCACTCACCGAAACAAGTAACGTAGTTAACACTATTTACGGCTGATGCATGCTATATGTTTTGACGCACGTGCGGTAAACTTTGCTACATAGGCCTAGCTGCCAGTTTAGTGTTCATTTGAAGCGTAGAGATACTAATAAAAAGGTAGCTATTTGGATAACAACTGTCTGTTTATAAATATATTGATATGCTTTAGAACCGAATACTAGCACACCCATGATAATAAGTCAAACGCCGGTTTGTTTGTTGTTGTTTTTTGTGAACATGTTGACATTTGTAAACATCTCTAAGTCTTAACTTACATTAAAATAATGCCAAACATAATTGGAAATACTTGTATGTATTGTCTGCTTTCTAATACACCATTTACAGCAATACTATTTTCGGAAACAGATAACATGGTTGGTTTCGATCTCCTACAAAAGAGGACAGATTATGTTGGAGGTTGGGTTTTTTTGGGGTTTTTTGGTGGGGACACACGAAACTATTTAAAGAATGTAAAACAAGAAAGAGTGTGTAGTATGAGGGGCACAAAACGTTTATGTAAATATTCAATCTCAAAACAAGGTATAATACTGAGACAAACAGATCGTCATGCGGTCTCATTGTTTATTACATACCAATTCGATCTTGCTATAGTGATACAAGCCTTTTGAAACCGTGTAATAAATTTATCCTGTATCACACATATGTGCAACCTGGACCGGAACTTTTAAATGGTGAATTCCTTTTTTTCTTGAATTGCAGTTAGTGCCTTTTATTTACTTACGTCATATATCATTTACAAATGACCGCATATTGTATTTGAAACATTACACAAGGCTGCCACATACGTTGTTTTCGCTTCCTATTTATTGCACGAGTTTATTTTGCGAAAGAACATACTAGCCTACTCGACCGCTACGCGGTCTCGTGGTATATATGCTTGCACAAAATAAACTCGTGCAATAAATATGAAGCTCTGTATATTGATACAATAGTACCTCTATGCATAAAGGAAAGACACTCCGTATATAGCTCGATATACCAAGGCGACATGTAGGACCGAGGTAATAACTTGTACGACACACCGTAGCCAAGTTAGAAAACACCGTCCTTAATACAAAAGTCTGTCATTATTATAAATGTACGAATTTTTAGGTGAAGATCCCATTTACAACATCTTGTTATGATCATGTTGTTTGGTTCCACTGTAACCTT
>NC_054704.1:39289943-39319943 GCF_016097555.1 Gigantopelta aegis | reverse complement strand
GGATAATTAAATCCTTTCTGGTCTCACAAATTTCCCCATGCCGTTGCTGGGACTCGAACCTGTGGAAAAGAATCACCCGCAACTTGCGAAACTAAACACGATGCGCTCTGAGCTATCGAGGCATCCATAAAAAGGATGCTCTTTAACTCAACCACACGTATGGGGCCTACAATCTACGCGGTCGATCTCGCTTACGTGCACGAAACAGTGGGCAGACCTGGCACTGGCTAGTATGTATTTATGTATGAATATCTATATATTGTATGTATGTCGAGGTTGGCCGTTACATACATAGATATTAACGCACTGGCACAGGGGATAATTAAATCCTTTCTGGCCTCACAAATTTCCCCATGCCGTTGCTGGCACTCGAAACTGCGGCACCGAATCGCCCGCAAATTGTGAGACTAACCATATATGTGTGTATGTACATGTATGTATGTATGTATGTATGTATGTATGTATGTATGTATTGATGTATGAATATCTATATATTGTATGTATGTCGAGGTTGACTGTTACATACATATATATTAACGCACTGGCGCAGGGTATAATTAAATCCTTTCTGGCCTCACAAATTGTCCCATGCCGTTGCTGGGATTCAAACCTGTGGCACCGATTCGCCCGCTAATTGTAAGACTAACCACGATACGCTCTGAGCTATCGAAGCTTCCATAAAAAGGAATTTCTTTAACTCAACCATATGCATGGGGTCTACAATCTACGCGGTCGATCCCGCTTACGTGCATGAAACAGTGGGCAGACCTGGCACTGGCTAGTATGTATTGATATATGAATATCTATATATTGTATGCATGTCGAGGTTGACTGTTACATACATAGATATTAACGCATTGGCGCAGAGTATAATTAAATCCTTTCTGGTCTCACAAATTGTCCCATGCCGTTGCTGGGATTTGAACCTGTGGCACTGATTCGCCCGCAAATTGTAAGACTAACCACGATACGCTCTGAGCTATCGAAGCTTCCATAAAAAAGGAAGTTCTTTAACTCAACCATATGCATGGGGTCTACAATCTACGCGGTCGATCCCGCTTACGTGCATGAAACAGTGGGCAGACCTGGCACTGGCTAGTATGTATTGATGTATCAATATCTATATATTGTATGTATGTCGAGGTTGACTGTTACATACATAGATATTTACGCACTGGCGCAGGGTATAATTAAATCCTTTCTGGCCTCATGTGTGTATGCATGTATGTATGTATGTATGTATGTATGTATGTATGTATGTATGTATGCATGCATGCATGTATGTATGTATGTATGTATGTATGTATGTATATATGCATGCATGCATGCACTACGTATGTATAGCTATTAGTAAATATTGTATAATGTAAGGCAATAATTCTTTCTCCATTTATAACAAGAAGTATTTTATATGCACCAACACACAGACTGAATAGAACATACCACGGCATTTGATATACCAGTCGTGGTGCACTGGCTGTAACGGGAAATAGCTCATTGGGCCCTCCGACGGGGATCGATCCCAGAACGATAGCACATCAGGCGTAGGCTTCACCACTGGGCTACTTCCCGCTCCTATATTGGAATTCTACTTTCAATTGCTCGTATATTACTGATTCAATTTGTCCAATTAGTGTGATCACACCATAAGATAGTATATGTCCATTATAATGGTGTAGTGCTATTAGTGTAATACCTGCACAGTCGACGCCTTTCCACCCAACTTGACAACCTGTTTCACATTTCCCGTTAGTGTGATCGCACAGTGATAGTCCGCAACAGTGTCTCTCCGAGCACGAAAAGTGAACAGTTGGGACCATAGTTCCAACTCATACAAACTGGAAGGAAACATTTATTAAATGTGTGTTTGAAAATGTCTTCGTTTTTATACTTGCTAGACTATACATGCTCCTCGCTTTTTCTTTTTAGAAATGATTTAAATTTCCTTAAACATCTCTAATAATGTTTTCATGTCTATATTATTATGTCTTTGCTGTTGTCGTTGCGATATATTCTGTTCAAAACAGTTGGATACAACATTGGATTGTTTTCGGTGGATGTGGTGGGTGGGTGTTTTCTCATTGTGGGGGTGATTTTTGTTTGACTAGAACAATGGATAACACTTGCTGCACATATGTTGGTATATCACGAATATATGGTGGGTTGGATCGCCATACATAATATATTTATGCCATACATACTACATATATATCTTGTATCAGTCGTGGATACATTAGTTACCTTTAGAACAGTCTGCATCTCTCCAGCCTGGCTGACAATTCCCGACACACGCCCCTGTGATCACATCACAAGCTGAGTTATTAACACAGTGACGATCAGCACATAGCTGTTTACAGTTAAAGGCATACGACACTCCTATCTGGCATTCTGAAAACACACTTAAACAATAAATTTGAAAAGTACAATTTTTAAAATGTCATTTATGACAATAATGCTAACATGATATAATTGTTCAGCATATTTTTGCATCGATGCAGATACATGACTTTGTATGGAGTGGTGCAATGTAAGCGATGGAACCCACATATTGCACTCCAGTGTAAAAGGAGACGCATGGTGAATAAGATAATCCCCGATACACGCCCCTGTGCCCTCACCCCTCCGTCATAAAATTGGAGCAGTCGATGTTGTGTTAAATTTTAGGAGGCGGCAACATCTTGTAAGAAAAAACAAATGTGTATTTGTTTGTGTTCTTTGTTGTTGTTGTTGTTGTTGGTTTTTTCTGCACGAAATACCAATTTGCACTAAATAGTAGAGTTTACACTCTATGTCAAATTCATCCGCTCTCAACCCTCCCTCATAAAAGTGTGTTTGTTTAACGGCACCACTATATCATACTGTTTAATTAATCATCGTTTATTGGATGTCAAGTATTTGGTAAATTTGACAAGTATTTATCAGAGGAAACCCGCTACATGTTTTCCAATGCAGCAAGGAATCTTTTATTTGTACTTTCCCACAAACGAAAACACATACCACAGCCGTGGTGGCTGGGTCCTGAGAAGCAAACACTCGACCGAGTTAAATCCCACCCTCCCACTCTCACGTTCATCCTCCTATTTCTAAATATTTCCTCTAACTAGTGGTATAGTTTTAAAGGCTATGACATAAGGGCGGTAAACTTTTAGTGGCCCAGGTCTGCCAAATGCTCAAATATTTCTCTAACCATAACCCTAAAGTTTGAAAGTATATATGAAGTATGAGTATATGTAATATGTGTGTGCTGAGTGCGTGCGCGCATGTATGTATGTATGCATGTATGTATGTATGTATGTATGCATGTATGTATGTATGTATGCATGCATGTATGTATGCACTACGTATATGTAACTATTTGTACAATTTTAGACTGATTCATTCTCCATTAATAGCAAGAGGTATTTTATATGCACCAACACACATACAGGACAACACATACCACGGCATTTGATATACCAATCGTGGTGCACTAGCTGAAACAAAAATAGCCCAATGGGCCCTCCGACGGGGATCGATCCTAAAACATCTTATAATGGCTGCAGACCAACCAAAACTCTATTTACGTGCCTATATCCACTGAAGGTTCAAGCACGTCCATCCCGACGATCACCTCTGAAAAATATCGGACCTATCGATCCGGTCAGCAGGTGGATGGCTGCAAACTTAATATAGTTGTTTTAATACAATTTGACCTGTATTAGATAACAATCTGTCTTAAAGGACATATTTTGTTAGTCCTTTGTATAAAACAATTTGTTTTTTTTATCAAACTTAGATGTGGGTCGTAGTTAGTATAAAACTACCCAGTATTGAGAATAGTGTCTAACATTTTTAGACTTGGACTATGTTGCTAGAATGGATTTAATATTTAAACTTTTTTTAATATCATGTTAAGACATGTTTAAAAGTTTAACTTTGTTGATGAAATCAGGCTTTCACGGTCAACCAGGGGCACCATATGACAGGTGTATGTACCGTTTAACACATGTGAATATAAAACTATACATGCAACAAATGAGGCTCATTGAATGCATAATTAACGCATAATACATTATAAATAAACTCAAAAACGTCCTTCATAAACTAGATAAATACCGTGTGTACAGTCCACCCCTGACCATCCTGGTTCACAGCGTCCATAACAGGATCCAGTAAGTACATCGCAACTTGACATACGTGAAGTATTACATTGTCGATCTGTGCAAGACTTGTGACAGTTAGGACCATACTTGTCGCCTTCCACACATCCTGATACAAATCACGTGTCATATATTAGTCCACAATTTATCAACGTTGTATACATAGGTATGCTTGTAGTACAATTAGGCCTAATATGAACTGTGTGTTACGGAAACCAGCCGAAAACAATTAGTTACTGTTAGGGTGGGATGACTTTTTTCCTTTTATATATATATATATATATATATATATATATATACATTCACCCTTAATAGTCGAACTCTTACAGGTCAAGGTAAAATGCTATATATGTACTCTTTTCACTTACATATCAATATAAAAGTAATACACTGTAAATGAAATTAGGATGAGCAATTTTTAGGTAGCTTTGGGTTCCCGGTAACACACAATTCCTATTGACATTAGCAATTCATTTCACATTATTTTTGATTGAAAGTATAATTGTCTGTGCTGTAGCGCTCTTAATACTAGTGGTATGTGTGAAATGATATTATGGCGATGTGCTAGAAACACAGATCATGTTCAAAAGTTGGGGTTTTTTTTTATTTCTATTAACTCGAATATTGTAATCTTGATCGTCCGTATATTTGTGAGTAATGAAAATTATCAAGAGTATTAATTGTATAAAAAAGTAATAATTTTGAACGTTCACGATGTTTGATTTAAATAAAATATACTCTGTGACGTATTTATCCTCATACTGCTGTGTGATACCTAGTTTCTAGCGTTTAAATATGTACAGACAATGGCTCAGTAAAACCATCGAAAATGTAAGAAAGGAATATTTGTTTAACGACACTATGGCTATTAGATGCCTAACATATGAAGATTTGGACAAATTGTCTAGATAACAAGAGAGGGAATCGGCCTGCTCACATTGTTTACTACTATTGGACAACCACAGGTGATCTCTTATATACAGTTGTTTTCATATACAAGGCAGTATATGTCAATAACTGAGAAATACCAATTATTGGAAACAGGATGGGATGAAAACAAATTAAGATGCAAATTAATAAATTGTACAAATATGCACTTAAGGTGCAAGTATTTTGAAAAGCCAAAATAGGCCATTGGTAGGTCCTATTATTGCATATGGATTGTAGCTTCATAATGATATTGTTGCTAAAACTGAAGATAGTTTCCATAATAGTTCAGTCAATCAAAGGTCTACGTGGAACACATTGCAGTATAATTTATTTCTGTTTTAACTTAAACCCATACTGTTAACAGACATTGATGTAGGTAGGCTCAGGTGAATAATTTGCCTAAATTAAATATGGCCGCCACAGGTATATTTTTCAACAATATACACATATCTGTGTGCTGAAACAAGATATATTTAGTAAATTTTGTCTGTTCAATTCATAGTTGAGTGAGTGAGTCACTCGTTTATACTGCGCATATACCACGAAGGTTATGCATACGCCTGTTTAGCCTCTGACTATCGCCAGTGATAAGTCAGGGCCAGGAAGGGGTGGGGGTGGGGGGGGGGGGGTGGGATAAGTTTTGGTGGGCGGAATTTGCAGTAAAAAATTTAGAAATTAGGTCTGATAACCTAAGGCTAAAATCAGCTAATACTCCTGATCATGTCTGGATAAAAAAATTCAGTCAATCAAAGGTTTCTACCTGGAACAATTTGCAGTACCAAAGTAAGTGCTTCGTTTCTGTTGAGTTTAATGGTACTCTTCAAAAAAACAGATGGAAATGCTATTAAAATTACATTAATAAAAGTATATAATACACTACTTTCACTAATTGGAGTCCAAATTGCACATATTGACAGTTGTTTTAGGTTTAAATGTACTAGTTATCAAATGCATCACACTTATATTGATATTTGCATTTAAGATAGTGCAAGGTGCACATTACGCCAATACTTTTTTAATGTGCAAGGCGAGTTACTTCCATCTATTTAGCAAACTTTGCTTCCGCTTTCCAGCTAAAACCATATAGCAAATAAGTAAACAGACTGAATATAATATATAAACCTACCACATTCTCTGAACCTCCACTTCAAGTAATTTCACAACATAAATATTCAACAAAAAACACTGACCATATGATCGCGGCTTGATGTCTTGGCTAGCTTTGGTTTAAAAATAATGATTTTTGGGGAGTCCTGTAGTATACCAGAAAGAACCGTATACAGTGTAATGCACTAAATAAAATACAAAACAATGAACACCTGCCGCCGTACATTGTCTTTACTGTTCTACTGTGGAAATTTGTTTTTATTAATTTTATTTTTACCTTAATTATAGATATAAAAACAAACCACGAACATGAAGAAAAATACAGCCATGATTAAAATAAGACATTGGATACAGCATGACCTCTATTTCTTTACTTACAGTTAAGTACTTGTATTATTTTCAATATATTATTTTCTTTGTTATTATTAAAAATAATAATTTACAGGTAAATAGTACAAATGTGGTAACCCCCCCCCCCACCACACACACACACACACTTACTAGTATTTTAAATACCGACCTACATAATTAAACAAAAGAAAATATATTATTATTATTATTATTATTATTATTATTATTAGCATGTTCACAAAAACACATTTGTTTAGACCTAATATGAAGTAACCAAAAATGAATATCATACGTTATTTTTAAAGAAAAGCTGGCGAGGATATTTTCGAAGATAGTCGCTTGAATGTAAAGTCTGTTAATTCTGCGCCAAGTACTTCAATAGGGATTTAACGAGTATGGTATGGTGTTAATTTTTAGCTCATTCTCCAATTGGTTTTGTCCTGTCTAAACCAGTGTCCAACAACTGGTACATCAAATAAAAAATGTAGTGGATTTCTCTTAGATTATATATCACACTGTCCAGATGTTTGACATCCAATAGCCGTTGATTAATAAATCAATGTGCTGTAGTGATGGCGTGAAACAAACACACTTTAATTTTATAGCTCTCTGCATTATTCCAGCGCAATGCATGTGTCCATATAGTTGGCAATAGCACTTATGGTGTACTGCTTTTGATTGCATGCTGTATTGGGGATAAAAGCTATGTCCATGCTCTGTGGATGCTGATCTGCTTTATTATGGTCTGCTATATTAGTTTATTTACTGCCTCCCCAGTGGTCCAGTATGTTTTCTTGCCCCTTCCAATACACAAGAGCACCGCTGAGGTACATGATAGGCCCGTCAGGAGGTTGATGGACAACCATAGACATTAATGAATATGTTACTGGTATGATTCAATTCCAATTGTGTGAATTTGTTTGCAATGGGATAGATGAACAGTATGGTTTGGACCAACTACTGATGACACTGTATCTATTAGAGACGGTGCTATTTGATTAATGAACTTGTTGTTCTTTATTAGGAAAAGTAAACGGTACTGACTTCTCCAAAGGCTAAACAAGATTGTTCTATGGTGTTCAGAATATAGATAAATGATTTGATTTATTTGTATCACAGTGACCTAGTAATTATATTTGACACACCACCATCCCATTTTGTTTAACTGTTTATGTTTTCTTGACCACTCCCTTGTTCGCAAATATCAACTCAAGCAAAAGGAGAAGACATGGGTTGTTACAGTAATTATATACACAATTTATACACACATAGTGTAGTTACTACTTTATAGGCAGAATCAATTAAAATAATATATTCACAAGGGCCTGTATTTTAACAAGTATCTAGAGTACATGAAAGTATATAATGCTATATGAAAATGAGAGTGAGCGAGAAAGAAAACGAGAGGGGAGGAGAACGAGGGTAGAAAAAAAGAAGAAAAAAGTATCCACACATACACACACACGCACGTATTTTGATTATGTACTTATTTATCATTATTTATAACAACATTTCAGTGGTCTGTGAAAAGAAGTAGGATATACAATAGGCATACATATATGAAGGTGTTTTACTTTACATCAATTCCACGTGACCTGTCGGGGCTGATGAAAACACCCGAATGAACAAAAGTAATTTTAAGATGATATATCAAACAGAGAATGGTACATTGCCCCATTTGGTAACGAATTTATTAAATTATTTTTACTGTAGTGAATATGTTTCTCAATCAAGTATCTTTGTTTAACTTCGTTTTAGAAATGAGTAATGTTTAACTGCATATTTTGCACTTTGCATTTATATATAAAATACTTAGCTAACAATAATAATAAATTCAAATATAATAAGTTCAAAGGATAAATTTAGGTTAAATGTATGATTACAAGATTTTAATAACCAATTCAAACAATTATTTTTAAAAAGCTTTACATTCCCAAAATAGATGTTCTATAGATTCCCGCATTCCATGACAAAAAGTACACATTTCACTGTCAATAAGTTTTAATTTATAAGCAAATGTGTTAGTAGTCAGTATTCTGTGTAATATCCTATATTGGAACCATCTTAATTTTATTTCTTGAGTGGTTATAAATGGCTTTAAATAGATAACAGACCAGTTTAGGTTTGAAGTGAAATGAAGTTGCCATTTCAGTATAGCAATATTCGGATGCCTTTCTCAACCCATTTCGTTTTCAAAAAGGTGTTCCTATCATTTTTTAATTGGGAATTATAAAAAAAACATATTCAGATAAGAAATCCTCAAAAGATGTTACTTTTATTGCTGTTGAGAAGTCGTAAAAAGCCTGAATACAGTCCTTCCAAAACATGTTATTTATATTTTTTAAACATTTTGAGGGGAAATCGTTACCAAATACGGAAATATTACGAAATTGAGGAAAACAAGGAAATCAAATAGGTTTTCATTTTGAATCTTTCGTTTTCAATTTTCGAATCCACGTAATCCCGAGGCCTCCTTCTTTAACAAGTTTACATACAGTTAGTCTTTTTATCCTATCTGGTTTTTGGTTCCATACAAAGCTGAATAATGTTTAGTATCATATCGTATCAAATGCCTTTTCAAAAACTACTCTTAGAAACATTCTTGGAATATTTTTGGATTCATTATAAAACAAAATATCATACAGGATCCTTAGATTATCGCTGATGTATCTATTTGACATCAACCCAGTTTGATCTTCACTTATGAGAATATGGAGTACCCCTTTTAGTCTTTCTGATATGCAGGCTGATGCTAATTTATAAACAATGTTTAATAGTGAAATGGGACACCAGTTAGTTAGAAAACGTTTGGGTTTATTGCCTTTGGGTATGCAGTTTCTGTGTTATAGATAAAATACCATTAACAAAAACATAATTCACAGATCTAAGATCACGGCAAACAAGGTGCCACCAAAAGGGGAGTTGTACTGTATTAGCCATTCTCGTGGAGAATGTTTCACCCCTGCACCACTGTGAGATTACAGTACTTGCAAGGGAGAAACAACAGGATGACCAGAAACAAAAAAATATAAGTAATGCTTGATTTCAGTGACAATAAACGGCTCTGATAGTGAAACATATACTATAGTGTTTAGAAACTAGGGTCTGTCCCGTTAACCCATTGCCAATTTGAAAATTATTCCATGTGCATATGACTCATTTGCCTTACAGGGTCCATGCCAGCAGCAATACGTGTACAATGAACCCTGTGAATGATTTCAACATAATTAATATATGAAAGTCACGTTTCTCCAAAGAGATAATGTGGGCGTAACACTTATCCAAGATGCTTCCCCTGAAATACCTACTAAATAGAAGCCACACAAGATTTTAAATATAATAGTCAAGTATGTAGGTTTTTTTTTAATATCAGCTATTTTAAAAACAATGAAGTAGATGTGCACATCGTTCTCTATAAACAAACAAGTGTATGTGGCTTTTCTATTTTGAATCTACCCTTAAAATGGTAATTAAGCAGTAACTCTACAAGATATGTAACGGACTAGTATACATGTATGTTAAGCAGTGTAATTATGTATGAAATAACTATATACATGCTCAATTCTGACACCTACACTGGATTTCATGGCAGCCATAATGGCCATTTTGAAAATGGCTGCTGCTATAGCAACCATCTAATACTTATTCAGTGTTCCAATATCAAAATGTCTGTACTACCCTGGTCACAAACAGTCCATCTATATACTATATGCCTATGTTCTGAATAAACAAATACCACTCACATTGATGCTGTAAGTCGATTTTGGGTAATTACCTTGAACAACGCCAAAATGACCTTGACCTTCGTCAGAAAAAAACACAACCATATTTGTTTTGGTAAGCTACATACTATAAGAATTACAATCATGGATGGTTCCAAAAATAAACAAATAAGTCAGTGATACCACCGAAGTTTCTTTTCTTCCTGAATCTGAATTATTTAATGAATATATAATGTGTACTAATGGTTTCCCATGTTTATGTTCTTGTTTTGCATTTTTAATTTTTTTATTTGAATACATATTACTACACAGTGTATAACTATTTGTAAAATGCATTTATATGTATAAATAAATGTGTTTGTATGCCAGTCCACAAAGACTGATCAATAACAATCCATTTTTTTTTTAAAAAGCCTAAAATAATACGAGGGTGTGTGTGTTTGTGTGTGAAGACAAGAACAAGTCGTTGTGCGTCCAGATTGCAACTTTATAATAATGATAATACCATTTCGTAAATGATCAGGGACTGAGAGAGAGAGAGAGAGAGAGAGAGAGAGAGAGAGAGAGAGAGAGAGAGAGAGAGAGAGAGAGAGAGAGAGAGAGAGAGAGAGAGAGAGAGAGAGACGGAGGGAGGAAACAATGTGAAAGACAGATACAGATACATCTCGATTGCAGCTTTAACAAACAGATAATCCATTTCTAAAAAAAACCCCGCTATTTCTCAGCCTACGACGTTGAACTGATTAATTTCTAGTTCCAGCCAGTGTACCACGACTGTTATATCTAGGGCCGTGGTATGTGCTACCATGTCTGTGGGATGGTGCATATAAAGGTACATGTAAAAGATCCTTTGCTACTAATGGAAACACGTAGACAATGTAAAAATTACCATATGTTTGACATCCAATAGCCGACGATTAATACATCAGTGTGCTCTAGTGGTATCGTTAAGCAAAGGAAACTTTGAAATGATTCTTTACACAAACTGATCAAAATTCCATGAACAAGAGGCACGCTGATTATTACCATTAATACAATGTGTTACCGTGTGTACAGTCGCCTCTATTCCATCCTGGTTTACATCCACGGGTACCACAGTGTCCTGTTTGTGTATCACATGATGCAGATGACAAGGAACAGTGACGATCACTACACTGGTTCTTACAGTTGGGTCCATAGCTGTAGTTATTTGTACATGCTGGTGAAGGAGAAATGTTATCATCAAACGAAAGCTGTCAAACAACATTACACTATACTATTATGTTCACTATATTGTGGAAAATGTTACCATCAAGTGAAACCAGTCTAACAGCACTACACAATATTATTATATCCACCTATCAAAATACACGTCAAAAGGCTTTAACGCGCGCGAGCGCGTGCTTTCGTGCGTGCGTGCGTGCGTGCGTGCGTGCGTGCGTGCGTGTGTGTGTGAACAAATCCATTTGCATCAAGTGTTACAATACATTAAAACAATTAAGAGAGAGGGAGGAACTGAAGAGAGAGACATATATGAGAATGAGAGACACACAAAGAGACAGAGAGAGAAATGTTTGAAACAAGAATATACAAATACACGGAGAGAGAAGTAAAGAATGAGAACAAGCTGACTCCCATCTCGATTGCAGCTTTAAGAAATATTTTAATATCAATATACGTTTCTCAGCTTACTTACGCAAACTTGTACAAATTCTGTGAACTAGAAGCACGCTGTTTAACATAATTGATACAATTGGTTACCTTTTGTACAGTCGCCTCTATTCCAGCCTGGTTTACATCCACGGGTACCACAGCATTACAGGATGCATATGACGAGGAACAGTGACGATCTCTGCACAGGTTCTTACAGTTGGGTCCATAGCTGTAGTTATTTGTACATGCTGGTGAAGGATAAAGGCTATCATCAAACAATACAAGTCAAACAACATTACAATATACTATTATGTCCACAATGCTGTGGAAAATGTATCTGGAAGGACAAGCGAAATTATTAAAACACATATTTATTAAACCCACCATCATAACTCTGATGGAACAACGTCTGTGCCAACATGATATGATGTTGTTTTAAACCTGCACACAAGGAGCAGACATTAATGCTTCACATTAATGGAAAATTGACTACTGGAAAGTTAATTCATCCCTGTTGTCATACAGCTTAGTCTGGGGACAAGTGTTACTTTGAATCTGTATGTATAGGGGTGGAACGTGGTCCAGTAGTAAAACGCTATCTTAATGCACGATCAGTCTAGGATCGATCCCCGTCGGTGGGCCTATTTGGCTGTTTCTCATTCTTGCCAGTGCACCTTGAATTGTATACCAAAGGCCATGGTATAAGCCATTCTGTCTGTAGGATGGTGCATATAAAACCTTCCTTGCTAATAATAAAAAAATTAGCGGCTTTGCTCTCTTAGACAAAAGGTGAGAATTACAAAATGATAGGCATCCAATAGCCTATGATTAATAAATCAAGGTGCTCTAGTGGTGTCGTGAAACAAAACAAACGTTAACTATATGCATAGTTCGAGTACGAAACTGATTAAATACCTTCAGAGTTTCTTTCATTTTTAACTATTGTGGGTACATCGGTAAATCAATGGAAGACAATCTGTCATCCTTTTATTTGAATGACATGCGAATAATTTTAGACGGATTCCTTTGTTTTGATTTAACCAGACTAGTTAGAAGTTCTGATTCATATTCAAAGAGAAACAAAACGCCGAGTAGCGGAGCACAGTTGGTGTCCATGGAAATTCCTATTCTCTTATGTCCTATCCCCAAATATGACATGCAGGTTGTCAATGGGGAGATGCAACATTTCACATATTTGTTTCTGTATACTTTATTAACTCTCGGTATTCTTTAATTGTCCAGATGCCCGTCATATAATTATGTATTTATATCTTATTTCACCGTTCTTTGTAATGAATGCCTCGTTGATAAAGTAATGGAGTTTTCCTCGTAAGTTTCTCTTGGGTAGTTTATGTGTATGATTTTGAAAAAGTATAATATTTAAAGTATTAGTCAACTTTGATCTGGATTTAGAGCGACTAGTTTTAAATAAATCGTTAGAATTATTGAGAATTCACATATGATTAATACCATCTGTCTCGACGACATTTTGGCAACACCTGTGATAGTGATTAGGACAATGGTCAGTCTTTAAGATGCATATTTGGTTATGCATCTGCTGGACATTCTCCGCGATGCATCAGTCCTTGTATGGATTCTTAATAAGTTTTGGAATCCAATAGAGAGAGATATGGACATAGCCTTCAGAATTTATGTTCAAGCTAAATGTACAAAGGGCATATTAATAGCTTTTGCATATTTCGTCTTCAGGTATCATAGTGACCTAGTATATTAGTGTAGTAGAGTTGTGACATATAGTGATAAAATAGTCCAAATGTGATACTAACATGCCACTTTGCATGATATAGGACGTCATGTGTAAAGTAAACCTTGATATAGGACCCCTATAGGTTAGGCGACGTCACAATTCAAAATGACCGCCAATTAACTGTTTCTTACTCTACATTTAAAAGTGCCAGCTAAAAATATTAGCTCCAATGACTATAATTACTATCTATGTGTTGCTGTTATATATCAATAATTATTTTGAGAAAAAAAATATGGTCAAAAAAGAAATGTGTCTAATCACAAATACCCTGTATTATCCCAATGGTGAACGAAAACACATCAATGGAAATTGGCACATATGATCTGTATCATTGTGGGGTCAATTTAAAGTCAGCACATACAAAATTAATATCTCCCCTTGGTGTCCGCTATTTTGCATTTCAAAATGGGCTCCATTAACTACAATTTGTATTGAAACTCATATTCTAAAGCACACAAAAACATTATACCAACGCCTGTACCATGTTGCAGGGCAAGGAATCTAACGGTGTATATACAAAGAGAATAATATATAATATTAAGTTCATCATATTTGCCAAAAATATAGATATACTGGACAACAAATGAAACACGTCCATCCATGAAATCTCTTTTGATCTGCTATGTGTCCTTGATGATTAATTATGGATATTTCCACTGTATTTGTTTTCATAAAGTGTTATCAGTGCCATTTATCCCAGGAAACAAAGTCATCAACATCTACGTTTCATTCCTCAAAAAATGTATTTGTCTTAAGCCATTTCTATTCTTGTTCTGTCTACTTGTCCATTATCTCACAGTCCATTGGTAATCGATGCTAAAGTTTATTTTGGGATTGGTTATGCAAGCAATATGTTTGTGTAAGTCGGGGGAAGAGGACTAACTTGCTTTTATGTGATTGTTACCTCTAAGGCAATCTTTTTTTTGTCATCTATCGAACGCAGCAAGGTAAGATATAATAAAGTCTCGAAATCATATCGTCATGGCATTAGCAGAATAGCCATATCGAGTGTTGATGTAGGAACTGTTTAACAACAATGGTTCCTCTAAATTAATGGAATTGACTATTAACTTATTATTAGAAGAAATATTTGTAGTGTTCAGAATATTCAGAGACTAGGTTAGACTAGGTTATTGAGCCACAAAAGAAGCACCACAGCTTCTGCATACCTAATTCTCCATGTGACAATATCAAGTGCAATATTAGGGTACAAGGCAAATTAATTAATATTTTCAGTACTGTGCATTGACTGCATGTATAACTGATGATTATCTGTTTTAAACACGTCAGTAATTAATTTCTTGCTACCAAATTGTCACATGCCACTTTTGCTAATAGGTTTAAGTTAATAAGTCAATATCCAAACCAAAGTGTTAACAATTACGATAAATTACTCTCCTACCTTTAATTATCTTTTTGTCAAAACATAAAACGTTAAAAAAAACAATTACAGTAACACATATTCCGCATGCAAAACTGTAACGTTTCACCGATATCGACTTCGCTCAGCTTGTATAGGGCAAAATACATGCATTGTTTTGTGTGTGGAATACTCTTCAAAAGGGGTGAAAGCCTCTTAAGTATGTGACGTAATTAGTCTGGCATCATGATGAGTGCGTTATACCTTATCGCATATTTTGTGTGTGTGTGTGTGTGTGTGTGTGTGTGTGTGTGTGTGTGTATTTAGGAACATCTTGACAATTCAAACCAACTAAAATAAAGGATTTCACAGTAGTTTATTAAAAGACCTCATCTGAATCGTTCGGCCATGGTAAATGGTAAAGGGGAAACATTTTTTTAACCTGCATATTATGATATGTCCAATTACGTTTGGCGCATACCGACCCTGCACATGGCCTCTGATATTGCCAGCGACTAATTCTATTACAAAAGTGTATGCATATTTGATTACGATGCTGGACCAGTATGTCTACATATTAGAACTTCTACCTTTGGATTCGATGTATCATTTTGTCTTTTACTACTGTTGTCCGAACTAAATTGTTAACAACTACGATAAATGACTCTCCTTCCTTTAACTGATTTCTCCTAGTTTTTGTCCAGACACTAATCGTGAAGAAAAAAAACTCATTACTGAAACAGATTCCACATACGAGACTGTAACTATGTCACTGATATTGACTTCACTGAGATTGCATAGGGCAAAATACATGCAGGTTTCTGTCATCTTGCAGTTTGCTTGTTTATGGAATACTCGTCAAGAGGGATGGGTCAATATGAGTAATGTAACAACTTCATGAATTTAACAGCAATCGTCCTTTAAACTGTGTTGAAAGAAATGTCATGCATACATTAAACTTCTGTGGAAACGCACCATCCAATTTTCAGTTGTGTGTGGTTACTAAGAAAACCACACAATAACTCTAACCTATGTATACAATTTTGGAGTTATTTATTTTATTGTCTGAATACACCAAGTTACAAAAAAAGTGTTATTTCTTTTTAAATCGTTCTTTTTACAACTACTAATGTGACTGGTGCGTTTTCATTGGAGTTTAGTATGCATACAGACAGTGTGAATCTCAACCGACCATTTTGGATGAGATTGGTGTTAAGCTCAAGCAAATCTGAGGCAAGATCCCCCAAAATCAGATTGGTCGCTCGATAAGGAGCATGCCTCATCAGATCGGAACACGTTTGGCAAATCACGGGAGTTTCACCCGTTACTAACCACTGGGACAAAAACGTTAAATTCACCCTCTCTACACATGACATCAATTTGTGTTTCATTTGTTCATTTGAAACTATCCAGACATGAAAAGTTCAAGCTAATATATTGTCCAATAACCTGTTGTGTTTTTTGTAATAATTCCTATTGAAACATTTATTGAACAACCTCCATTATTTGATGCTATATTTGAATTTCCCCTACTTATTGTGAACAGTATATACGTGAAAGTGAATAGTTTCATAATTAAACATGTAGAGGTTTGGTTGTTCACGTTATGCCAACAGTTTTGAAGAATATATATCCAAAAGTTGATTATGATGGACATTATGTTTGACATCCAAGCTATCGTATTAAAGTCCGTCTTATAGGGAACGCTTTTTTCCATGCTATGAAATTTACTACATGTTGTTTATTTTTGAGCCGATTGTTTTCTAAAATGGACACAATTTTTTTTTTTCAAAAACACTTTTATTTTTGTTCTTATTTCAAACAAAACTGAAGTTCTTTACAAAAACAAAACAAAAAAACAAACATTTTCTTTGGAAGATGGGACGAACTATAGAATACTATCTAGTATAGCTTAATCTAATATTGGTCCATAATAATAATGTGGAGATCTGTTTATTTTCACAGAAAATAACATGGATGACGTTTACTTCGGAGCTACAGATTATGAGGACATTGGCGACTGGAGATGGGCTTCTAATAATGCTACTCTTACATTTAACGACTGGGACCGCGAACCTGGAAGACTTCACGAACCTCAGACTGGCAGACAAGAATACTGTGCCTCTTTCTATAAATATTATGACTGGAAATGGGTAAACCGTAAATGCACCAATGAGTGCCACTTCACTTGTGAGATAACATTTACGTAATATGTTAATGTTGAAGACAAATGCACTTGGCCGTGGCTGTTATTGTAAAGAATACTATGAAGGTGGTAATAGTAGTAGTAGTAGTATTTGTGTATTTTGATAGCTATTTAAAAAACAAAACAAATGCATCTTCTGTTCCACCTAGATAATATTATTGTTATTACGATAGAAGGAAATATTTTATTTAACGACGTATTCAACACATTTTATTTACGGTTATATGGCGTAGGATTATTATGATAGACTCCTGCAGCAGAAGCCCAAACAAGTGAAGTATACCGGGGCCCGAAGTATACCATTTGTCACTATGGTGGAAATTAAGCTTTGTGGTGCGGAGTTCATGAAAATATAAGATGACATTTTCTAAAGTTGGAGCGAACAAGATAGCGGTCATTTTCCAAAATGGCCGGCAGTCCATCAATAAAATTGTATATCTTTAGAACTACAACACTAATGTGATTTTGGTGTCATAAGTAAAGTTAACTAAAACTGCTTAGTATACTGACAGATAATTTATTGTTACACAGTTGAAATGTCTGACGAAACTGCTGGTGTGTTTGGCATGAAAATCTAACTTCTTCTTTTTTAATACACCTTTTATGTTAAACATTAAATTTTGATGGTTGGTAAGGTTGGTTGACATGTTTGGTAAATATTAAACACAATATAATCTAACAACAAACTCCAATTTATTTTAATTTTTTTTACAGAAACAAATTAAATTATATTGTCTTGAAACACGATCTAAAATTTGCGGGGTTTTGTTTTTGTTTTTGAATAAAAGGGGCAGTAACTCTAACGCTTATTTAAACATATAAATGCATGGTCTCAAACAACAATATCGAAAACACTAAAATAAATATGTTTAATACTGAAGTATTAAACATTCTAAGTTGTAATCACTATCTCAGCTTGAATATATGATTTTCATTTTTAGCCCTTACACTAACTACATATTGCAACTCTGCATTAAGATCAGTTTTGATAAAAACCTATCTTTCACTTGTAATAAGGGGGCGATACGTAGCCCAGTGGTAATGGGTTCACTTGATGCGTGGTCGGTTTGGGATCGATCCGCGTCGGTGGGATCACTGGGCTATTTCTCGCGTCAGCCAGTGCACCGTGACTGGTACATCAAAGGTCGTGGTGTGTGCTATCTTGTCTATGGGATGGTGCATATAAAATATAACTTGCTGCTAATCGAAAAGAGTAGCCTATGGCGACAGCGGGTTTCCTCCCTCAATATCTGTATAGTCCTTAAGCATATGTCCGACGCCATATAACCATAAGTAAAATGTGTTCAGTGTATCGTTAAATAAAACATTCTCTTCCTTTCTTCACTTGTAAAAATGCTTAATTTTCTAGTGTAACTGATGGGAAAAAACATGTGTCTGGCGAGATGCTATCCCTAAAATAACAAATAAAACGCTTTTGTGATGTATATGATGTATCAACATTCTATTAAGCCATTTTACATATGAACTGAACACTATGTTTGTTTCAGAAAGTGGGATCATTATACAATGCATGTATATGTATGATTTGTCAATGAACTAAATTTGAAACATTTGTGTGAATGTAACTTTTCCATAGAATTGCCATGTGCAAGCATACTTTTCATACTGGCAATGACATAATGAAGATTGCTCAACCAAGTGTAATACGCATTTTCATGCAGGGACCCAACAATTAGCGGCCGCCAACTTTTCTTCTTAAAACAATATCCCCTGTGTTCCTAGGTTTGTAATCAGCGCCAACTGGTCAACATTATTCATCATTAAATTGAACATTTTCCGTGTCACAGCCAAATAATCATACCGTATTGCTTATTCCTCACTCCTATTGCTGGTCATATATAGCATTCGCTCATATAAACCAGTTAAGACTGGCATATATTGTTTCCATATATGAGGAGATAAAATAATATTTCGTTCACTCCAATTATAATATTAGGCAAAGCTGGTATACGTCTATACAAAATGTCTGAACGGCACGAAGATACTCTGTCTGTTTTGAACAGGACATGGAAAGTCAATATTACAAAAAAGGGCAGTTGTGAAGTCAAAGTATTCAAACATCAGAATTTTGATACATACACAACGTACTTCAGGAAAATGAACACAACGCATTGTAATAATACACAGTGATGTTGTCGTATTGCTTCTGTATTATTGTAGTACGAGTATAATTAAAGAACATATTGTTATATCTTCTCACCTCGCATGCAATGAAAGACGATAATCCAGTTATATCTTACATAAACCAGAACTTGCTATATATGACCTGCTAAAACATATGCAACACAGTAATATGATTCCTGTATCCTGTCTAACTAGCTACAACACCGCGAGCTCGTTCTAGAGTCACGGAAACACTAAGTATACTGCATAATAATGAAGAAAGTTGAACAGTTTTAGTCGTTCCCAACCTTGGAACAAAGGCACACCAGATGTTTTTGAGAAAACACTTGATGGGTAGGGTTTACCAAAAGTGATGAAACAGACTATTTGCATTAATTGATCAAACATTTCTGAACATCCTGATGTGGACATATGTTGACATTGGACAACCTTTCACAGTAGCATGCAAATGTATCTAAGGGATACACCAAATGATTTTGTTGCATATGTATATCCACTAACACAGGTTATGTCAGTTGAGTTAAAGTTTGTTTTATTTAACAACACCACTGAGGTTTTCCATAGTAGCAAGTGATATTTTATACGCACAATCATATGGTCGTTGTATTGTAATTGTATTCAACATAATCAACATAATTAGGCTTTTGAAATTACATATATATAGTAATGTCCAGAATGGTGTATACACATTCAGTATTGATTGTATCTGACACGTCAACACAACATAATCCATATATATGGATGTGTAACAAAATTAATCTGCACAACTTACAACTATATAAATCAGTATATATTATCTTTTTTAATTTGTTTTCTATTATGTTTCTAAACTGATTTGCCCTATTATCGGTAATGTGGTTATAACACTCCGCTGCTGACCCCCTAAACCAAACGATAACGCTACTGTGTGTGGAATTGTATTAAAAAAATATGATGACTATAACTCTGATATGTAACACCCATTATTATATAATTCTTTGCCATCTTCAATGAAAATTATAGGCACATGAGTCAAATATTGTTCAAGGGACATTCCTGAGTTTGCTGCAATCTTTAAGCTGTTATCGACTAATAGAGACTTTTTAACGATTGTAATTGCATATCAAATATTTTTTTCTGCATAAAATATTAGTGTCTGTATATTAAACGTGTTTCTGATCGATCTAATATTTGTACTAGGTTAAATTTCATTTTATTTTCTAAAAATTATTTTTTCGTACGTACGGAATTATTTGAAGACAAAATCAATTTTGGGCTTCATACAAATATTGAGATGACCAGAAACACATTGAATAGGCAGACCCTGATATTCTAAACAAGAAAATATATTTAATATGTAAGTTTAATCGTAGAAGTATTTTATTAGTCGGAATCATCTTACAATGCAGCAAACTCAGGCATGTCCCTTTAAAATAACACAAAGTTCACAATTACACGTAATGCCCTCCAAATGGGCGGGACATAGCCCTTTAGTAATTCGCTCGTCTGATACTCGGTCGGAAATAGGATCCATGTCCGTTGGTGTGCCAATTGTGTTATTTCTCTTTCTAGTCAGTGTAACACGAATCGTATATCAAATGCCGTGGTATGTGGTATCATGTCTGTTGAATGGTGCATATAAATTGCTACAAATGGAAACATGTAGTGGGTTTCCTATATATGTAAAAATTACCAAATGTTTCATATCCAATACCTAATAATTAATAAATCAATGTGCTATCGTGGTGTCGTTAAAGTATACAAACTTTAACTTCAATTTCAACTCTTAACCTTGTTGAGACAGAGAGAGAGAGAGAGAGAGAGAGAGAGAGAGAGAGAGAGAGAGAGAGAGAGAGAGAGAGAGAGAGAGAGGGGGGGGGGGGGGGGGACCAGCTACCTCCATATAACTATAGTTACGCATAAACACATTTAAACATTTCACACTGAGCATCCATTGTATAATCCATGCATGGTATGAAGGTGATAACTCAATTCATATTAATCGAGCCCATACATACTATTTACAAAATTATCTTGAGAATGTCAACAGGTTTCTCTTTTGTCATATTTTGTCAAATCTTAGCAGACCATAACATAACTTGCCTGTCGACAACTAATCTAGGGAAATAAAGGGACCCTGTTTATTGACACCCTCTAGCATTTTAAATATCTGTCTAGTACGTAAGTCAAGTGATACACTGGCACATTTAAAGATACGTCCAGTAAGGAAGGCAGTGCATGTAACGATATACCACCACATTTGAGATCATGGTTAACAATGTCTAAGGTGTAGTAATTGGAACGTCTTGGTCACGTGGTTCAAAGCAATGTTAAGCTGACTCTGGGTTAACATGGCAGTTTTCCTTTAAATAGCTTTGTATAAATACAACAAAATAAACTTCGTATTAAATTATGAGTTGATATCTTATGCGTTTAAGTCAAGTTTTAGTATACCTTTTCATTTGTTCTTTGTAGTCATTTAATGGATGATTATTCTTAAAGGGACCTACGCTAGGTTTTAAACATTAAGGCATATTTTGTACTATTATACCCGTTTCTGATAACTGAAATCATACTTTACTTAGATTTTATGGTTTAGATTATCAATTTCTGTACATTCAAAGTGTTTTTGGTCATCTTGGTGTTTTTTAACATCACAAAATACCTTTCTTATATTTTTAAAAACGCACGTGCGTCTGAGAAGTAACAGTTACGAAGTCGAGTTTTAAACTATTTCAAAGTCACAGACTCATGTTTCACTGAATTGTAACTTTATCCACATGTGTTACATGATTGTAGATTAACTAAACTTAGTGTTAATTTTCACGGGTTGAAACTAGGGTCTGTCCCTTTAGCTACTGGTTAAGCTAATCAACGAGTGAACAACTGCCTCCTGTGTTGATACTTAAAAAGAAACGCACTGTCACCTCCTTGTCACAGCAATATTGTCATCCAGTATGGTCACCATATGCCTTTTATTCCATTCTCTCGTTATATTTTCTGGAGTAACATACTACAGTCAAACCTGTCCTAAGCAGCCACACAAGGAAGTAGATAAAAATGACCGTTTAAGACAAGTGGCCGCTGATTACAGGTTGTCACATATAAAGTCTTTAAAACATCTGTTGTTGTTGTTTGTTTTACAATCTGTACTGTCAATCTACGGACGTGTGCTTCAAAGTTGACTAAAAATCAACTTTTGACATGTCTCCTTCAAAAATAATGCAAATGGAATGTTTTAAATTAACCTTTCTCAACAAGTTTGTTTTCTTTTTCCATTTAATTATTTAATTCCTACTTCATGTGGTGTATTGTCGTAGTAAGTGAAACTACAAATGTCAATATCACTTTTATATAAAAGTTAGTCGTGTAACAATACATCAGACTATCGATGTATTGCGATAGTCAGTGTCTCGATAGCAATGCATCGATAGTCAATTCAACTATCGATAACTATCGCAATTGTTTGCTCCACGATCGATAGTTTTGATAGTATGCATAGTCAAATCCTTTGATCTTGTGGAGTAAAAATAATAAAAGATATTCATCATTACAAAGAAGTACGTCTGCGTCCCTGCTACGTCGGTGCCCTCAGATAGTGTTTTGTCATGCAACCATGCTTTCTATTGACCTGATAACCCCTACCTGATAATTCGAAGTGTTATTACGTCACTAGGATATGATTTGTGCGCATGGCGAATGTTTCCTCAATTTTCAGGTAGATCGTTTTCTCGTTTTTCAAACAATTGTTGAACTGCATAAATAAAATTTAACATTAACATCAAATTACCGCTTATTTTTCAATTCTCCATCAATTGCTCCCATTCGGAACTAGCCAGCGTTTTTAATTAAACATTTTGAAACAAAAACGCAAGTAGCTCCCTGCAAACAATGTTCACAATATGGAAGTCGGATTTCAGTGTCAATACAAGTTTACATCAGTGTTGGTTAACAAGAATTTCTTAATAATTTTTTTTAAAAACACCATGGTTTCATATTTTGTGTTAATCATAATTTTTTAAGCAAGTATTTATTATTATTGTAAATCTCAATTTTTCAATAACAAATCAGTATAAAATATAACATCATGGCTACGCCAGTGCGTGGCAGAGAATAACAGTAGATAAGAACTATGTTCAGTAACAATTCATTGCCCCTCACCGGTACGATTGATGATGGGAAATCGTACATAACACTCTTTGTGCACTGAAATATGAGTCAAATTCGTAGGTCATCTTATTGCCATATACATGTACTTAGCTTTCTGACACCCAATAGCCGATGTGAATTTCTGTGCTGATGTGTCGTTAAACATCCATTCATTTATTATTGGATGTTTTACTAAACTTAAATAAAGTAGCAGTGAATACAAAAATATTGTATATTTATTTTGGGGTGGGATGTAACATCGTCGCATTTGACCAACAAAAAAAAATGCGTTTTCATTATGACATAAATAAGAAAGGTCGATTTGGCATAATGTTAAGGGATTCCTAAATGAGGTATTTGCTCAATTTGTTGAACAGTGAATAACGTGCAGCATTTGTTTTAATGCAATCAAATATTATGTAGCTATATTGTATTGAGCAATATGAATTAAACATATTATGGGGTCACAATAAGATCGCGAACTTTAATTTTGTCTAAAGCTCTCGCCTGATGCGCGGTCAGCCTGGGATCAATCCCCGTCGGTCTATTTTTCGTTCCGACTGGTATATAAAATGTAATGGTGTGTTCTATCCTGTAAAAGATCCCTTGCTACTAATCAAAATAATGTAGCGGGTTTCCTCTCTGAGACTATATTTTCAAAATTACCAAATGTTTGATATTCAGTAGCTGATGATTAATAAACCAATGTGCAGTGGTATCCTTAAACAAACAAACGTTTTCTCCAAACTGCTTGTGTCAAAGTTCATAATGGACAATTTACACATGACAAATAATAACCATATTTGGCCTACTGTTTAGTTTACTAAAAGACTTTACAAAGAAACAATCCATGTGCGTGCATGCATTCGTGCGTGGTTCTTATTACGTCGGATTGTAGTATCAAACTATGATAAAACAAAATACACACTACAGTGTAAGGGGAGATAATCTACATGAAAAACTACATGAGAATAAATGCATAAAAGTGTAGGAAATACAGTAACAGTGGGTACTTACACTGAAATTAAATGAGGATACCTTTGATGAATAGGCCTGAGGCAGACTCCTACAGTGATTCACATGGGCAGGCTGGAGGATATGATGAACAGGGTTTCGAGAGGCGATGCCGAACTGCAATTCAGGTCGACTAGAATTCAACTTTGCCGCAGAAGAGCAAAGAGGTGTCTGCACCCACCAGCAAGTCCACTGCACATCATGCATGTACAAGTCACCAACATTTAATCTGTACACAGAAACACAGACACACACACGGAGGGGCAGTGACAGACGACAAGCATAACCTAATGTCACAGTACAAGTAGGCCTCACAACAAAGCCAATAAGTATGACCAATTTTCGGTTGCTGTATACCTGCTTAAATATCCCACCACCTTCACCTAAGGGCTGTCAGAAAATAGCAATAAAGTAGCTGACACAATCACACAAGTAAATCAAGAAGACGTGTGCCAAACGGGAGGAACATAAAGTAATTAACAATGTCAGGGGTACACAATCCAACATTATCAACATTCAATGTGACGGCATGTGTAACAATGCCCTGTATTGTGGCATAGGCAAAACACCGTTCCAACCTGCCGCGCAAGTGGTATTCCCATGGCAACGTTGATAGGAAATGAAAAGGAATGTGCTAAAGATTGTTTACTATAAATTAAAAATGAGAACAATTTAGAAGTACAATACCTGACGACAGATCTGGACACAAAGGGTTTCAAAGCTGCCACTGAACTCTGTCGGGAAAATGTCACCAATACCGAACCGCATTTTCTTCTCGACATCAGGCACCTTTCTGAAAACCAAAGATAATTTGTAAACAATTCTAATTCAGTAGAAACAATGATGCCAGGTACAGCAAAAACAGAGATACATGTAGTTAAATTACAATCTAGGTTTTCCAATGATATTGCCATGAGATGTCAGGCTGAATATGACCTTTAAAATGCATGCGGAAAATATTTCTAAATTCATGCGTGCAATATCCTACACTCGCGAGACCATTGTGTCCTGCTATCAGGGGTTACACAACAAGTGTAAAAGATACCCATATGTCTGTAGAAATATTATACACAACTGGATCTCTAAGAGTTGTTTCCTAAATAATAACTTTCAAATTGACACTACAGAAGAAAGCACTAAAACTTTAAGAGAATGTGTCGACTACCACCTAGTCCCAAAGATACTGCAACACACCAAATTCAACACGAATACACACAAAGTGTGAGGCAGTAAACAGATGCCTAAGACATTCTTTACCGAGACACACAACATTCTCTAGAAGTTTTGGCGGCAGAGCTCACAGCGCAGTACACCGCATCAACAACGGGCCCGCTGAATCTGTAATACAGCTGTCACAGCGTATGGGTTGCAGCTTCTCACCTGGAAGTAAAGTTGTAAAATCGAACTCTGACCTGACAATCACATGATTGGTACATTACAACCTACAATGAAGTCACGCTAACGTTATAAACAAGATGTTGGGTCAGGTCTGGTCATAGGGTTCAGGAAAGGAGTTGGGGTGGGTGGGAGAGGTTGCACAGTTTCAAAGAAGGAATTTGAGCGTTGTTTTGTTGAATTTAGAATATCGAGTGTAGCTACTGATGGTTAAACATGATGGCCGACTTACTACACGCTCTCCTCTCCTCTCTCTCTCTCTCTCTCTCTCTCTCTCTCTCTCTCTCTCTCTCTCTCTCTCTCTCTCTCTCTCTCTCTCTCTCTCTCTCTCTCTCTCTCAATAATGCACACTTATTCCAGATGACATGATATATTTTATGGTATTTCTAAATGATATCATAAAACAGGAAAACTGAAATGAAAAAAATATATATTAAAAAATCAAGTTAAATAAACAATTGACCTCTACATCGTTTGGGCATTAATTGTTTAACAACACATTAATTTTGTCAGCTAAAGTCTGTTCATTCTAGAATGATTCACAAACATTTAACCTACAAACGCATTTAATCATACCCGGAAAAAAATATAGTTCACATGAAGCAACGCAATATAATTTAACTACCTAACCATACATATAACGTTTAAAATACCAATTTGTTTAATATTTTTAAAACGATGATACAACGTGAAATGGCATCTTGGGAAATAAGTAATTCAACAGAATTCTGAAAAACCGTTGTAAAGCATGCGTATTTATAAATCGTCTAGCCCTGGGGTATGTGAGGCTGGACAAGTACGTGTGCGTGTGTGTGTGGTGTGTAGTCCTGCAGCAGTGGTAAGCAAAAGTGAAGTGTACCGGGATCGAAAGGTTATCATTTGTAACTAAAGAAGGAAGGAAGGAAATGGTTTATTTAACGAAGCACTCAACACATTTTATTTACGTTTATATGGCGTCGAACGTATGATTAAGGACCACAAAGATATTGAGGAAACCCGCTGTCGCCACTTCATGGGCTACTCTTTTCGATTAGCAGCAAGGGATCATTTATATGCGCCATCCCATAGAGAGGATATTATATACCACGGCCTTTAATGTACCAGTCGTGGTGCACTGGCTGAAGCGAGAAATAGCCCAATGGGCCCACTGACGGGGATTGATCCTAAACCGACCGCGCATCAAACGAGTGTTTTACCACTGGGCTACGTCTCGACCCTCATTTTTAACTACGTCTGAGATTAATCTCTGTAGTATAGGTCTTTGGTATGACACATACATATGTGTAGTGCCATCTTCCGGGTCGCTACAGATGTTGGTCACACAAATAGCGCACAGTTAAACATGGCAAGTAGAACTATTCACCAGACTTATTTCGTATGACATGACATTTTGTATGGTATTCCCAAATCATATATATAATAAAACAACAAAACTATAACTAAGAAATAAAAATAGTCAAATGGTTAAATATGAAGGTACAACAAATTAAAAACAGTTCACCTATATATGGTTTGTGCATTAACGGATAATTAAATGTTATCTTGAACTAGATTAGCGACTGCCTACAGCATGGTTAAATGATGATATGATGATGATTTTATAACTTTTATAGTTCAGCTGTAAGCATCAAACACACAAGATATCAAATGAAACACGACATTAAATAGGAATGATTATAGAAATGAACGATTATGTATAACATTCTGTATTATATTAAACAGCATCTCTCTCTCTCTCTCTCTCTCTCTCTCTCTCTCTCTCTCTCTCTCTCTCTCTCTCTCTCTCTCTCTCTCTCTCTCTCTCTCTCTCTCAATAATGCACACTTATTCCAGATGACATGATAAATTTTATGGTATTCCTAAATGATATCATAAAACAGGAAAACTGAAATGAAAAATATATATATTAAAAAATCAAGTTAAATAAACAATTGACCTCTACATCGTTTGGGCATTAATTGTTTAACAACACATTAATTTTGTCAGCTAAAGTCTTTCATTCTAGAATGATTCATATAGTTCACATGAAGCAACGCAATACAATTTAACTACCTAACCATACATATAACGTTTAAATACCAAGTTTTTTTTAATATTTTTAAAACGATTGATACACCGTGAAATGGCATCTTGGAAATAAGTAATTCAACAGAATTCACTGAAAAACCGTTGTAAAGCATGCGTATTTATAAATCGTCTAGCCCCTGGGTATGTGAGGCTGGACAAGTATGTGTGCGGTGTGTGTGTGGTGTGTAGTCCTGCCAGCAGTGGTAAGGCAAAAGTGAAGTGTACCGGGATCGCAAGGTTTATCATTTGTAATAAAGAAGGAAGGAAGGAAATGGTTTATTTAACGAAGCACTCAACACATTTTTATTTACGTTTATATGGCGTCGAACATATGAATTTAAGGACCACCAAGAATTGAGGAAACCCGACTGTCGTCACTTCATGGGCATACTCTTTTCGATTAGCAGCAAGGGATCATTTTATATGCGCCTCCCATAGAGAGGATATATATACCACGGCCCTTTAATGTACCAGTCGTGGTGACTGGCTGAAGCGAGAAAATAGCCCAATGGGCCCCACTGACGGGGATTGATCCTAAACCGACCGCGCATCAAACGAGTGTTTTAACCACATGGGCTACGTCTCGACCCTCATTTTTAACTACGTCTGAGATTAATCTCTGTAGTAATAGGTCTTTGTATGACACATACATATGTGTAGTGCCATCTTTCCGGGTCGCTACAGATTTGGTCACACAAATAGCGCACAGTTAAACATGGCAAGTAGAACTAATTCACCCAAACTTATTTCGTATGACATGACACTTTTTGTATGGTATTCCCAAATCATATATAATAAAACAACAAAACTATAACTAGAAAAAAAATAGTCAAATGGTTGAAATATGAGGTACAACAAATTAAAAACAGTTCACCTATATATGGTTTGTGGCATAACGGATAATTAAATGTTATCTTAAACTAGATTAGCGACCTGCCTACAGCATGGTTTAATGATGATATGAATGATGATTTTATAACTTTTATAGTTCACTGTAAGCATCAAACACACAAGATATCAAATGAAACACGACCTTAAATAGGAATGATTATAGAAATGAACGATATTATGTATACACATTCTGTATATATTAAACATCAGCCTCTCTCATCCTCTCCTCTCTCTCTCTCGTCTCCTCTCTCTCCTCTCTCTCTCTCTCCTCTCTCTCTCTCTCTCTCCCTCCTCTCTTCTCACTGATCTCTATCTCCTCTCTGTCAATGTATGTTGACTTCATTCTCAAAACCATCACATTGAGTAACACTGGTATTTCGAGAATTGTTTTTATAGTTAGAGCAAACATCACAAGAAAAAAAATCAGCGGAAATAAAAAAGTCACATGAAATTAGATTCGTATAAGTATAATGAAGTTGCATTCGCTTAATCAACCAATATTAAGGGAAGCAAACCACGTTTTAAGATTATCCACATTTTACTGTAAACATCGACTCAGTGAACAGAATAAATGAAGCAAACACTTTTAATTGGATAATAAATGTAGTACATGTAGTAAGAGGACACTGACCTACACATACGCTGTTTACAATGAGTATTACTATCATACAGTTAAGCCCCTCAAGACCGGACCCTCCGAAGGTCCCGTGATTACGCATCATTTTTCAATCCCAAACACTATATATTTCCATTCATTTTAACTTATTTTCGTGCATATATCCTATTGAGGTTTTAACATCCAGTCCTGGGTACACACCTCAGATATCTGGGTTGTCTGTCCAGGACAGTGGGTTAGGTGTTAGTTGGTTAGTGGTTAGTGAAAGACAAGAGAGTGTAGTGGCCTTATACTGACCCATTGAGCCCTTAAGAACTCGCTCTGAGTTGGAGCTGGTGCCAGGCTCCAAAACCTATACCTACCAGCCTGTAGTCCGATGGCTTAACCACTGCGCCACCGAGGCCGGTTTTGATACTCATAACAAATATATCTATAGTTTGCTTGAATGATCGACAAAACAACAATTAATTTAATCCACTTTCTTCCTATTGTTTGAATTTGAATTTGTTTTAAAACCGTTATTTAGCAA
>NC_054704.1:39244943-39284943 GCF_016097555.1 Gigantopelta aegis | reverse complement strand
TTGTGTGGGATCACCTGAGTAGCTAGGGTCGCATTCGGGTGGGGGTGGGGGCACCAGTTGTGAGTAACAGACAAATACTGAATATCTCCTGTCTGACGGGCAGAATAGCTTGCCTTTTGACAGACACTGGATACCCCCTTTTTGAAAGAAACTGTACCCACCTTCTGGTGTATTTGGCCAAAATGTGATATTCACGAATAGCCGTTAGCACGCCAAATATCCCGCATCCCGTTTTAATATTCCTGTAACCGCCCCTAGTAACAACATAAACATGTATTTATATTTCAGTGTAAAATACATGGTGACATTTATTTTGATATGCTAAACATTTTAAAGACATTATACCGTGACATCTTATTTCACTGTGTGACCTCGAAATGACCTTAACATTCATAAAAATAAAAGGAACCATATTGGGTTGGTTTTTTTCTGAATCAATATACAAAAAACATTACACATGTCACTGGTTCCAAAATTATCACGACATTTGCACGGGACATCTTGTAACTACACGCCCTACATTATGGACCTAGCAGTAGGAAATGCTTGAATTCAATAGCGAAGAAAATGCAGGTGTATAGCGAATTTGAAAAAATGCAGGTCACAGATAATTTAACATTAGAAACAGCTAACACTGTACTACTACGTGAGTACACAGATAATTGCACGTTACCAAACCACTACCACTGCTACTGCCACTACCACTACCACTACCACTACCACTACCACTACCACTACTACTACTACTACTACTACTTCTACCACTTCTAATAATAATACAAATAATAGCCCAGGCGTTAAATAATTCAACAGGACTTATAGTGGCACTGTTATTTGTTGATACGTTTCTCTGGATACAATTACGTGTATACAACTAAGCTGAATTGGAGGAGGTGGGAGAGCCGTTTAGCTAACAGAACTCATTTCACTTTCCAATAAACCGCCTAGCATATATTGAAACGAACAAAACGAAATAGATCATCAGACATTGATTTCCTCTGCGGAGAGAGCACACAAAACAGTCAAGTGTCAGTGATGAATAGACTCTTCATATCGATTTATTTTAATGCATCATGCATGAACTTCCCTTTCAGAAGTTTGTGTCAAAACATGTCTGAGTTCAAACAAATGCCTGTTCCTGTGAAGCAATCAATTATTGTTGTCACACATGACAGTTCTCAGATGCAAGTACATATTCAATTCAGTTATTGGGCGACAGTTTGTTTACAGTATATTGGTACTATCGCTGATCGTTTAAATAGAGCTATTAAGCAAAATATATATACATGCTATGTTTTATGTTTATCGTACGATGATACAGTATGTAACGCCATCACATGGACAGACATTTGTATAGATCTACCGCATGACTGCCAGTCAACCTCAGTTACTCAACACACACGCACGCACGCACAGACACACACACACACACACACACACACACAGACACGCACACACACATACACACACATATATATATATATATATATATATATATATATATATATATATATATATATATATATATATATATATACACACACACAGGTAGTAACTGTCATGTTTTTATCTCGGTTGAGTCGATACGTTTGAGTCAATATTACGTTTGTGTTGATATATGTGTTTGGTCCCAACGTAGACTTTTACACTGAAAAATGTCTCTGTTTGTTGCAAATAATATTATGTGGTAAGATACAAAAAAATATTCTTAAAAGATAAATATGAATTGCGCGATCTGAAATCAATGCCGTACCGGTATTGCGAGCATGTAACTAACCATCAAAAGATATGCTCACATTTGACTGTAAACACATGATTTGTACATGTAGTTACTGTAACACTAAGATGAACGAATATAAATATCTAAACCATTGAACAAGGTACTAAAATTGTTTTGTCGAGCTCAAAAGAAAACGCAAGCAGATACCGATTGTTACAGAATGCAACTAATGATGTGAATTATGGTTTTGAGAAATTGTGGACCGGTAAAAGTAGGATTAATTTGTCTTGATCGGTTAACTAGTTGTTAATTGACAAAGGCAGCGATCTCTTTGTATTCACTATGTTGACTTTCTTATGGCAATTGAGTCAAGATATTCAATTATGTATTCCATCATCTATTACCCAACAGTGTGAAATCAAAGGAATATACACGTGACGACGACAGCCGAACGCTTTACCACCTATCAATTGTCAAGCAGGTGTTAACTGCACGTGGTCCTGTTGCATCTCAAGTTGATGCAAGGATTGTCACGAGACGTCGATGTGTAAATGTTTTAGCTCTGCAGCTTTGATGCTACGAACCACAGAAGGAAGGAAATGTTTTATTTAACGATGCACTCAACACATTTTGTTTACGGTTATACATCGTCGGACATATGGTTAAGGACCACACAGATATTAAGAGACGAAACAAGCTGTCGGCACTTCATTTTCGATTAGCAGCAATGGATCTTTTATATGCACCATCCCACAGACAGCATAGCACATGCCACGTCCTTTGTTACACCAGTTGTGGAGCACTGGCTGGAAATAGCCCCATGGGTCCACCGAAGGGGATCGATCCCAGACCGACCGCGCATTAAGCGTACTCCCGAGAGTGCCCAAAGTGGAAATTTTAAAAACAGGTTCAGAAAGTAAAAATTTACAAACGTCTGTCTTTCACTGAAGCTAGACAGGTTGTGGAGACCATGACGCCTGTTGCAGCGGGTAAATCGTATGCTGCTGCTGTTAAGGTCTCTACAAGCAATGCTTCAGTCCAGACAGATTTAACTTGGCCAATCAACGAAGACCGATTTAAGAAGGTTTTTGATATTATAAAATCTCAGCTACAGGCAAATAAAGCTTCACAGATAAAAATTACAAAAATGACCCAAGTGTCTTTGGATTCTACGAATCCGTGGAAAGGTTCAACTGCTGAGGAGCCAGGTCCTAGCAGACCTTTGTCAGGAAAAGGCACCAAAAGTCACAATAAGGATGGTTGGTCGGGACGTTTGAAGAAGATTGAACAACGTGCCGTCCCTATCAGTAATCCCTTTGATCCTTTAGATATGGAAGTGAGTGATGAGATTTGTGCTTCATCACAAAACTCGCAATCACAAAAATCAAAGGGAAAGTCTAAATTAACACCCATACTTCCTCCCAATGACTAACTCATTGAACTGCCGTGGGCTTAGGCCCAATTTTGATGAATTAAGTCTTTTAATTCAAAAACATAATCCTCTTGCAGTGTGTCTTCAAGAAACTTTCTTGAAGGACACTGATCATATTACTATGAGAGGATTTAACCTTTATCATACGTTTCAAGAAACTGGCAATAGAGCATCTGGGGGTGTTTCCATTCTTGTTAATGAAAACATTCCTCAGAGTATAGTACCATTAACTACAAATTTACAAGCTGTGGCTGTAAAAGTCACGGCTCATAAAACTTTTACTCTATGTTCAGTTTACTTGCCAATTCGTAATCATTTTAATTTTAATCCTAGGGATCTTCAAGGTCTTCTTGACCAGCTCCCTACTCCCTTCATTGTTATGGGAGATTTTAATGGTCACCACACTTTGTGGGGATGCGAGGATGTCAATATTAGAGGAAAACAATTAGAAGACTTAATTCTCAAAAATTACTTGCTTTTATTTAATGATAAAAGTCATACATATTTTCATTCTGCTAGTGGTTCTTTCTCTTCTATAGATTTAACCCTTTGTAGTCCTTCACTTTTTCTTGATTTCTCCTGGAAAGTTGGTTCAGACCCTTGTGGTAGTGACCACTTTCCCATTATTTTGGAGAATGATGGACCACCATCACTTGAAAGGGTTCAAAGGTGGAAGTTGGCGAAGGCAAATTGGGGTCTGTTTCAGCATCTGTGCAGCACTCGTCTGCAACAATTTGCCATTACTGATGCGGATGATCCCATGTCTTTATTCACTTCCATCTTGAAGGACATTGCAGATGGAACTATTCCTAAGACTTCGGCAGTGCCAAAGCGTTTCAATAAACCATGGTTTAATGATACGTGCAAAGATGCATTCAAAGAGCGAAACAGGTTGCTTGAGCGGTTCAAACGTGAACCTACAGCAGACAACCTGGATGCATTTCGTATTGCTAGAGCTAAGGCTCGCAGAGAGATTAGACAGAGTAAAAAAACATCTTGGAGAACTTTTGTCTCCAAGTTGAATTCACAAACATCGGTGAAATCTGTCTGGAATAGGATCCATAAAATCCAAGGTAAAGAATCCAGTAATACAGTGCATCATTTGTCTGTCAATGATACGGATGTCACGTCTCATCGTGACATTGCCAATGCATTGGCAGACAACTTTTCTCATAACTCATCTTCTGCTTTCAGTACAGATGCTTTTACATCTGTCAGAACTAAAGCTGAAAAGCAGTCCATTAATTTTTCATCCGAAAATGCTGAAGTATACAACAGGCATTTCTCTATGGAGGAATTGCAGGATGCTCTTCGTCGAGCCCATGATACTTCAGTAGGACCAGATGAAATTCATTATCAGTTATTGAAACATTTACCTGAATCATCTTTGATGGTTCTGTTGAATATTTTTAATAACATCTGGATTTCTGGAGACTTTCCTTCTGATTGGAGGAAAGCTATTATCATTCCTATTCCCAAGCCTGGTAAGGATCCAACCAATCCTACTAGCTATCGCCCTATCGCTTTGACAAGTTGCATTTGTAAAACCATGGAACGAATGATCAATCGTAGAATTGTCTGGTATCTTGAATCCCACAAATTGCTCACTAATGTGCAATGTGGGTTCAGATCTAGATGTAGCACGGTTAGATTTGAAACGTTTTGTAGGGAAGCTTTCATCCATAATCAGCACTTGCTTTCAGTTTTTTTTTTATTTGGAGAAAGCTTACGATACCACGTGGAAGTATGGGATTTTAAACGACCTCCATGGCATGGGCCTTAGAGGTCGACTTCCTAAATTTCTATCTCAATTTTTAAGAGATAGATCTTTTAAAGTCCGGGTGGGGTCGACTTTGTCTGATGTTCACCCACAAGAAATGGGTGTGCCTCAAGGTAGCATCCTGTCTGTAACTTTATTTTCTGTGAAAATTAACAGCATCTCCCAGAGTTTAACACCTGGTGTGGATTGCTCGTTATATGTCGATGATTTTCAGATTTCCTATAGATCGTCCAATATGAGTATCATTGAACGTAAGTTGCAGCTTTGTTTGAATAAACTTCATCAATGGGCAACTGACAATGGCTTTAGATTCTCAAAGTCAAAAACGGTTTGTATGCATATCTGCCAGAAACGAGGTCTCCACTTAGATCCTCAGTTGTTTTTGGACAAAAATCCAATTCCTGTTGTGGAGGAGACTAAATTTCTGGGGGTTATATTTGACAGGAAGATCTCTTTTGTGCCCCATCTTAAATATGTTAAAAAGAAGGGCTTAAAAGCTCTTAATATTTTAAAGGTTATTGGTAATACGGAATGGGGAGAAGACCGAAAGGTTATGCTCCGTCTGTATAGATCTCTTGTGAGGTCTAAACTAGATTATGGATGCATTGTGTATGGGTCGGCACGCAAGTCGTACTTGCAGATGCTACATCCTATACACAATCAGGGACTTAGGCTTTGTCTTGGTGCATTTAGAACATCTCCTGTAGAGAGCTTGTACGTTGATGCACACGAACCTTGTTTGGGTGCTAGGCGTGCCAAGCTTTCTCTGCAGTATGCTGCCAAGATTAAATCGTTACCAAAACATCCAACACATGATGCGGTGTTTGATAACAAATATATGAAGTTGTTTGATACAAGGCTAAATGCTATTCGTACATTTGGTCTTCGCATTAAGCGCTTTTTGTCACTTTCCCAACATTGATTTATCAGACACTTTGGAAACTCCTTCATATTTTGTTTTACCACCATGGTGTATTACACCACCTAAAATTGTATTTGATCTTTCGCACCTAAAGAAAGATTGTACAGATGCTGTTGTGTTTAAACAGTTGTTCATGGAAATTCAAGACAAGTACCGTGATTACATTCCTGAATTCTGTGGCTTGTGCTACAGTTTTTCCATTAGACACTATCATTTCCATGAGACTGTCTGACTCGGCATCAGTATTTAGTGCTGAAGTTTGGGCAGTTATTAAAGCCTTGGAAGAAATAAAGGATTCTAATGCATCCAAATTTATTATTTTTACTGACTCACTTTCGTGTCTCCAAGCTTTACGTAATATGAAGCTGGACCACGCCTTAATTGGGATGGTGATACGAAAGTGTGTCTTTGTATCTATTGCCAATAAAGATGTTGTATTTTGTTGGGTACCCAGCCATGTTGGCATCAGGGGTAATGAAAAGGCAGATTTTGCTGCCAAATCTGCTTTGGATTTGCCTCATGCCAGGGTTGGTGTACCTTATACTGATTTTAAATATTGTATCAACCAATTTATCTTTTCGTCTTGGCAACGTGATTGGGATGGTGAGGTTGCGAACAAGCTTCATGCTATCAAGCCAGTCTTGGGAGAGTGGCAGTCCTCCTATAGACAGTACAGGAAAGGTTGAAATAGTTTTGTGTCGTGCCCGCATCGGTTATACTTACTTGGCCCATTCATTTATCTTAAAGAAAGATCCTCCACCTCAGTGTGAGCACTGTCAGTGTCTTCTGACTGTGCGCCACATTTTGGTGGAGTGTAAGCAGTTGTCAGCAACTCGAAAAGATTTATTTGGACAAAGAAATGTGATGGAATCATTTCGATTCCATCCAGAACTTATTTTACAGTTCCTACGTTATACTGACTTTTATTGTAAATTTTAATTGTATCTATCTGTGATATTTGTATTTTTGCACAGTTCTTTACACTGTGTTTTATTTGACACTTGAATTTTTATATTGATGTTGATCATCACATTGTGTTTACATTTACAACAGTTTGACACCCAGTAGCCGATGCATTTTTCGTGCTGGGGTGTCGTTAAACATTAATTCGTTCATTCATGTTTAATTTAACGATGCCACTAGAGCACATTCATTTATTTATCATCGGCTATTGAATGTCAAACATTTGGTAATTGTGATATGTTTATTGTCTTAGAGAGTAAATGCGCTAAAAACAATTTCATTAGCTGCAAGATATATTTTATATGCACTATCCCACATACATGATAGCACATACCACGGCCTTTGATATACCAGTCGTGGTGCCCTGGCTGTTGTGTCTATTAGTGAAGTTGGGCCGGATGATCGAATTCTGAAATACAGCGGATGGCACAAGCATATATTTTTAAAATTATAAATACAGTTAAAACTGTCAGTTTTATTGTAATCTTCCCATGGCAGACGGAGGGTGGGGTGTAGGTGTGTGTGTGTGTGTGTGCGGGGGGGGGGGGGGGGGGGGGGGGGGGGAGGGGGCTGGCGAGGGGTACAGTTTTTCTCCGGCCACTATGGCCGTAAGTTCCTAGTATTTTTTTTCAACAATCAATGTGTTTGGTACAACACTAAAACAAATTTGAAGTCGTTAGTTTGACAAAATAGTGGTTGATTCTATGAACCTCTGCCTAGTGGTGTGTTGTCCTTCTTGCTATTCCAATAAATACATTGCATTGTTATCAGATATCATAACTTGACATTTGTTTCAGTTATAGTTATAACATGTTTGGTCCGCCAACTTTTGTTTCGGGCTGGCATAATTTATAGCTTGCCTAGACCGAATATCCGACGGAAAGTTTAGCCAATTTCGACCCCTGTACATACATACCTATATACACGCGAACACACGCACGCACACACACACACACACACACACACACTCACTCACACAAACACGCACACACAAACACAAACAGACAGACAGACACATACATACATACATACATACATACATACATATACGTATATTTTTACCGTTCAGTCAACGAAAATCTGTTGCAGAAAGAATGCACTCAGGTTCACAAAGTAGAACGAGCTGTTTCGAAACAGACCACTGTTGAAAACGCGAAGTCAACTATCAGTCAAAGCGCAAACAGGTGTATTACAAAACGTATAGCTGTTGGAATTTCTTGTCAGTTAAAGACACTTCTTAACATCGTCATCAGAGCACATTTGTTAATCAATAATAGACTATTAGGTATATTTGACAATTCTGCCATATAATCTCACAGGAAAAGCGATGCACTGTATCATTAGCAGTGACATTGTATCGTTTATATGCATTTTGCCAGAGTGGGAGAGAGATATAGAGTGCAGTACATACCTCTGTCGTTGATATACCAGTGATGGGAACCTGGTCGGAACAGGCGCAATTCATAAGACAGATACAGTTATCATATATTGCCTAAGAGCAAGCATAAATCGTAAGTAGTTTACGCGGAGAGACCATCATCTCAAAATTAATACATTTCGTAAGACCGAGATCGAAAAATTCAATCAATGTATTGCACGTAAAGACGCTTTAATATTTTAGACCCTCCCACCCGCCAAAAAACCCCTACAAACAAAATAAAACAAAACAAAACAAGAAAATCCAAAAGAAAGAAAGAAATACAATTTGGAAGTGAATTTGTCAACAATTACCATTACGGAGATAAACTGTAGAAAATATAGTTGATTTGTGCCACATTATGAAGACATTAATGTTGGCAGTTGTGTTGGTATTCCTTTATACTTACAGACTGGCAAGCTGTTCGTATCCCGTATGATCAACAATTGACCAGTTCCACCATCTGATAGAATACAACACTTCTCTGAGAAGCACGTTTAAAATATTTAAAGATTTCAGTTTGTTGCGGTGTGTTCAGCAATGTCTGTTCAGAGCCAGATGTAAATCTATCAACTTTGACGTTCACACACAATTCTGCGAATTGAATGAAGGAACTACCGACAGTCCATCATTCAGGAACGGAAGCGTATTTTCTGAAATGACGAACTGGCCTAAGGTATGTGCAGATATATTTAATACGTTCTATCTATCTATCTATCTATCTATATATATATATATATATATATACAGTAGACTCTGTCCAAACTGGCGTCCGTCTAAACCGGCATTCTTTGTAAACCGGTACAGTTTTAAAGTCCCGTCCAGCTACCGTTAATGTATTAGGAATAAAACTCTGCCTAAACCGGACAAAGTAACGGTTTCTGTAGTAATTAGCTCTGTCTACAACGGCATGCGATCTTACCTCTAGTCTGCCAGTGGTCACCTTTCAAACATTGACCGCAGTTCCCCAGTGATTAGGACACCGACTTAGCTTAGCTTAGTAACTAGTTTAACGTGCCCATATACCACTAGGGTTTCGAACACGCCTATCCCGTGAACGGCCTCCGATAGGTTCGGGATAGGCATAACCTAACAAATACGGTCAATTTTGAAATTTTGAATATTAATTGAGGTTAATAATGTTTGACTGCGCCCTTAAAGAAAAATATTAACATTCCTAACCTATATAAATTATTAATATAATATAATTTCGGCGCAAATTTAGATGGGCTGATCTAAAATTAATAATAATTATTGAACAGTATTCATTAAGCCCATGGCAGAAGTATGCAAAAACAATATATATATATATATATATATATATATATATATATATATATATATATATATATATATATATATATATATATATATATATTAATTTCGGAAAAGGGGAAGATACCGACGAAAGTGTTACGAAATAATCGCGCCTCTTTTAAAGCTTAATAAACAATGATCCACATCTGTTGTAACGAGTGTTGGCAGAAGATAAATCGGATTATTATTTGTATGTGTTCATAATTCTGAATAAAGAATATAAGTTGAGTAAATTGTATTATTAGATAGACTTAGTCATTGGGGATACCGGCCTCGGTGGCATCGTGGTTAGGCCATCGGTCTACAGGCTGGTAGGTACTGGGTTCGGATCCCAGTCGAGGCATGAGATTTTTAATCCAGATACCGACTCCAAACCCCGAGTGCTCCGCAAGCCTCAGTGGGTAGGTGTAAACCACTTGCACCGACCAGTGGTCCATAACTGGTTCAACACAGGCCATGGTTTGTGCTACCCTGCCTGTGGGAAGTGCAAATAAAAGATTCCTTGCTGCCTGTCGTAAAAGAGTAGCCTATGTGGCGACAGCGGGTTTCCTCTAAAAACAGTGTCAGAATGACCATATGTTTGACGTCCAATAGCCGATGATAAGATAAAAAATCAATGTGCTCTAGTGGCGTCGTTAAATAAAACAAACTTTTTTTTTTTTTTTTAGTCATTGGGGGTAAGTTAAAAAAAAAAATCCAACCATTATATTTCGGCGGAAACTTTAAAATTTAATATCCAAATTACCTAAACGTTTTGACCAGATGCCAAAATTTAAAAACAACATTTGGCTTAATTATCCTACTGAGAAACATTACAAAACCGGACTACCTCCTCGCTCGTTTATTTCGGAACCGATTTGGCTGCAGTGCTCATTTTAGGAGGGTTTTGGAGTTCAAAACCACTCCCTGCCCAAGGAAATTCAGTTTTTTCTAAATATATTTTCATAGGGACCATAACTCGACCCCGCTATAAACGTCGATCGCCAGTCTAGGGACCCCCCCCCCCCCACACCACACACACACACACACACACACCCCACCACACACACACACACACGCGCCTGCTTATGACAAACACACCACAATGTTTCATTGAGCCCTAAAAATTACCGCGCTAAAAATTTTCTGGGAACCCTGCTTATGACAAACGACCCCTAATAGAGAATTTCTTCTTTTTTTCCTTAAGATCAATGTTTTTTATGTGGATAGTGAATGTAATTGGGGGGAAAAGCCGACAGCTTTATTGATTGATATATTAAAAAGTAATGAGATGGAAAAGGTGTTATTTCTAATGTAATCGTAATCCGCGATTACTTTCATGATTACTCATAATTAAGTACTAAACGTACATGTATGTATGTTTAGCACAGACTCCAGTAGCAGTGCCTATAGTTAGAAGCAGTACGGGTCAGTGAGTAGAACTGATCTTCCATTGTCTACTACTCTCTTAGTAGAACTATCATTACATTTGTCTTGAGAAACAAGGGATCATAATGACTGGACTATCAAATTAATATAAACCAGGGCATGAACCCTACCTAACCTAGATATAAAAAGAGCCGACCCCTAATTATATTTTTGGATGCATTAATTTCTCTCTTTTTTCGAATCCTCTATCCCCCTTAAAATAAAAACAGTTCTGATAAAAAAAAAAACGAAACGCGGCGCTTCTAAAAAAAAAAAAACAAGACCAAAATACTTCTACTTTTGATACAATTATCCTTGTAATATGGCACAAAGCAATGTGGGTATAAATGTGTTATTTAATTAAATGCAATGAGCAACTTGTGCACATATACATGTACATGTATGTAGATACAAGTTTAATTATTTGTTTACTTATTTGTTCTTTTCTTTCGTTGTTTGTTCATTGATGGATTTATTATTAATATTATTATATATTTAATAAGTTTATTGACCCCAGTATAAAAATATAGTAGTGCCAGTAATGGTACCCTGGTATCGCTACTTTACAATCATTTAATATACTAAAAGGCAAAAGTTATTGTGACATGGATTGTTTGGAGTAATACATTTGTGAATGGATTTATGGATGTAAACCAGAGAAAATGTGCATGAAACAGCTCGAAGGAATGCAACCAAGCAGTTGCTGCAGCGATTGCATGCTTTATGCAAGAAACATGGAATATTCGGGAGAAATCCTGCCCAGTGTTCACCATAAAACGACAGACATTCAGTCGCAAATCATTGCCACTCTGTGCAGCCTTCAAAAGTCCAGGAGTCAGAAAAACACCATTAGTGAACTAGTTGATGCAATTTCGTCATGCCACACTTCGGTGAAAATGTCAGATGGCGAGTCATAGGGATGCTTGAATCTGGGACCTCTCAGCGTGACGTCGCACGTCAATTCAACGTCCACAGAAACACCATATAGCACTTATGGCAACGATATCAACAAAACGACCAGGTCAGGGACCGTCCCCGTAGCGGTCGACCACCCGTGAAAACCCCTCGCCAAGATAGATGGCTCATCCTTCCTCAGATCTGGAATGGCATTCCCAGGAACTTTCTCCAGCGTTTAGTGGCCTCAATCAGACGACGGTGCCAGGCCTGTATCAATGCTCAAGGTGGACACACTCGCTACTGACTGTGTGAACTTCCCTCTGGACCCCCCTCTAGTGATGTGACTCATTTGCATATGGCAAGAGCGCCCTTTTTATGGACTATTGCTCGTTTCCATACCTGCGGACATTTCTCTTTCCATGTTATAACGTTTCATACGCGGCAGTAAAAACGTATCATCAATTTTCTTTGTCTTTCGTGTGTCACAATAACTTTTGCCTTTTAGTATATGTTAAGCATTGTACATAACTGAATAGGAGAGAAAGCAAGAAGAACGAAATATTGGAGGAAAGTTAAAGTAAATTGATTTAAATGATAAATTGAAATAGAAAATAGTACATTTATCATTATTATTATTATCATCACCACTGCCATCATTACCATTACTGTATTATTATTTCACACGTATAGGGATAATGTATATAATTTAACTTAAAATCAAAACAGAATAGTAAAAGAAAATAGAAAGAAAAAAGTGTGCTTGGAAGGGTAAGAAACATGCTGTGTATGGAAGCGAAGAAAAAACATTGAAAAAAGTCAATATTTTGAAAAACAATTAAGAAGGTTTGCTTTGGACGAAATCTATTTCCAGACAAGCTAAATTTCTGCTTTTTTCCTGTTGGTATAAAGTGGTATTGTTAAGTTTCATTCAATAAAAAGGTCAAGCCAAGGATTCTAATTTTATGGAATGTTTCATAGTTGCAATTTTGAAAAAGAATATATTTTTCGATATCAAATTTAGTTTTTAGCATATTGTTAATGCTATTTATATATATATTTCTGTATTTTCATACTGTAGATACAATACTTGATGTTTATAGTTAACCAATTTATGAAGCTACTGTATGACAATATCTTTGCTGAAATTGATTGCGTTTCCTGTTTTACATAGAATCCATAATTTTACTTCTTTTCTTCAATTATGAACTTTGTCACACTTAAAAAAAAATTAAGTAGTAGTGTTTCTGGATACTTGCTGTTCAAAATTCTATATTGAAATCATACTAATTTGATTTTAATAAAAAACAAAAAAACATTTAATTTGTGGATGATATTAAAATGTATACGTTCTACAAACAATAAAAAGCAAGTAACAGTGATCAGACTGTTTACAATAACTAAGTATGGCTCAGTTCAATAATAAAAACATAAAATATATATTATGCATTGATACAATAATATACCTTTTCGTCAATAATCCAAATTTAAGAATTATAAATCTCGTTTTGGAAACTGATTCCCTCCCTGTTCATAAATTTTTGAAATCATTTCATAAATAATCCAAAATTACCCATTATGTCTTTCAATGAATGAAATCGGTATGGTTGTGAATGAAAGTGAATAATTTCAAGTTGGTAACATCATTTCAATATTTGTGTATATTTGTGGAAATGTAATAATGACGATAATGATAATCATGATGATACTGATAATCTGGACAAAGCAATGTTCTTGTAATCGTAATCGTGACATTCTAAATTAATCGTAATCGTAATCGATTACTTTTATCAAGTAATCGCCCCATCTCTGATATATCGAGACAGAAAGAAATGCATACCTTACTGAAATAAAATTGCATGATATAATAACTTTCAAAATAATTAAATGCTGTTGTGATCTATCAATGAGCTGTTTGTATTTTAGAGAATTTCTCTTGTCTGCGAAAAACATTACTGTCAATTAGACAAGGTCTGTGTGATTGAAAAACGGGCTTCAAGGGTCACTACCTCCTGCCTTACAGGTAAGTTAATTTCAAGATCTTCAGTTAAGCAATGTTAATATTTTATTCTATTCTGAAATAAATTAGTCATGTTTAAATAAACTTCAATGCAAGACAGATCATGAGAGAGTTGGTAATGTTATTCGGAGTTAGGGCAATTTTATCGTTCCTTTAAATATTTTGCAGTTTCCTCCGTTGGTAATATACATATTTTTATGCATACGCATATATTTTCATCCATCCATCCATACATACATAGATACATACATACCTACATACACAAAACATACCTATACATACATAAACAAATACATGCTCGGAATAGTTATGTTCGTTGTCTGAGGACTGCAGGCGATTTGAAACCTAAGGTTTGTGAGGCCGAAAAAATAGTTTTTATTTTTTTTATTCACTGTGACCGTGAAGTTATATCGACGTATGTCCTAGTTAAACCCGACATACATACAACATATAAATATGCATACACTTATGCACATACATACATGCATGCATAGATACATTCACACAATATTTTGAAAACAAATTGGATCTACAGAAATATATCGATAATATCACTGTGCTGCATTGCCTGTGCGGACGTTGTTAACTAATTTGCTCACAACGTTCAAATCTATATATGCCTAGTGCAGTTTCGTACGGTGGACTTGTCAAATATCCGTTGAATTAACGATTTTAGATTTGTTGGCTGAGATTTAATCGTGCGGAATATGGATTGTATTTTCTCTGAATATGTGTTTTAACCAAGCATTCTTATGTAAATCCCATGTACACACGGAATGCTGGAACATTAAACATCCATTTACTAACACTAATAATGTTGCTCTTATTTAAACAGATGACACATCGCCTATAGACAAGGGGTACATAAAGGCGCCAACTTTACCGTTATTCTACAAAACATACACCGTGAAAAAGAACTATTTCGATGCCAGCCAGACTTGCCATGACGAAGGAGCACGGCTTATAGAACCTGATACAGAGGAGAAGAACACCTTCATCCGTCGTATCATAGATAGTAAAACAACTGTTAACACATTTGATGACGAATTTAACAGCAATCGTCCTTTAACCTGTGTTCAAAGTGGTGCCATACATACACTAAACTTCTGTGAAAACGCACCATCCAATTTTCAATTGTGTGGTTACTAAGAAAACCACACAATAACTCTAACCTGTGTATACAATTTTGGAGCTATTTATTGTATTGTCAGAATACACCAAGTTACACACAAAAGTTTTATTTCTTTTTATATCGTTCTTTTTACAACTACTAATGTGACTGGTCCGTTTTCAGTGGAGTTTAGTATGCATACAGTTTGCAAACTTGCGATATACTCTGTACATTTTGTCGAACCAAGTAGTATACATAAGGTTATGATTAAACAATAAATTCTATGAAATGTCATGGACGCTAAAATATAGTAAATACAAATATACTGTCCAAAATAAGCAATTTGAGGAATCTAGACCAATCTGCATCTCACATACAAGCACCTCCATATTACAGCTGGGGTGAGAGTCTCGGGTCGGAAGATTTGAAACAGACTGCATGCGCAGCATCTCCACGTGCGCCGGCCTTACATCACACTCCCTATGCTTTGCAAATAACTGATTTCTGCCAGACGCCAATGGTGCGAACAATGTACACAATGGGGGGGGGGGGGGGGGGGGGGGGGGGGTCTTTCGCTGAGCCAGAGTGATGTTTTCTGACGAATCCAGGTACACTTTAGATTTTCACGATCGGTGTTACTGGTTTGGAAACGTCCCTATCAGTGTTTTGCCAAGGTAACCGTGCACGATCCTGGCCGGTTGCTTTTGTTTGGTTCTGTTTTTCTTCTCTTTTTTTATTTTTATTTTTTATTATTATTATTATTATTTTATTTTTTTGGTGCGGGGGTTTGGGTGATCAGTTATGGTCTCGGGTGGAATCACCATGACTGCCAGAACCCAACTTCACATATTGTCCATGGGAGGGTCGAATGCTGGAACTATCGTCAAATCGCACACACAGTTTTGACCGTCGTGCGTCACGTTGGCTGGACTTTCATGCAACAACAAAACATTAATATACTTCCTTGGCCAGCTTTGATCCCCGACCTTTCTCCCATCGAACAAGTCTGGGACATCATGGAGCGACGTCTCAGACAGTGTGAGTCTCAACCGACCATTTCGGCCGAGATTTGTGTTAAGCTCAAACAAATATGAGGCAAGATCAGATTGGACGCTCGATAAGGAGCATGCCTCATCAGATCCGAACACGTTTGGCAAATCGCGGGAGTTTCACCCGTTACAAAACAACTGAAACAAACACGTTAAATTCACCCTCTCTACACGTGACATCAATTTGTGTTTCATTTGGTCATCTGAAACTATCCAGACATGAACAGTTCAAGCTAATATATTGTGCAATAACTTGTTGTGTTTTTGTAATAATTCCTATTAAAACATTTATTGAAAAACCTCCATTATTTAATGCTATATTTGAATTTCCCCTACTTATTGTGAACAGTATATACGTGAAAGTGAATATTTTTATAATTAAACATGTAGAGGTTGGTTGTCATGTTTTTCACGTTATGCCAACAGTTTCGAAGAATATATATCCAAAAAGATGATTATGATGGACATAATGTTTGACATCCAAGCTATCTTACTAAAGTCCGTCCTGCAGGGAACGCTTTTTTTCCATGCTACGGAATTTACTACACGTTATTTATTTTTGAGCCGATTGTTTTCTAAAGTGGACACAATTTCTTTTTTCCAAAACACTTTTACATTTGTTCTTACTTCAAACAAAACTGAAGTTGTTTACAAAAAAGCCCAAATATTTTCTTAGGAGGATGGGACGAACTATAGAATACTATCTAGTATACCGTAATCTAATATTGTTCCATACTAGTAATGTGTCTATCTGTTTATTTCCCCAGAAGATAGCATGGGTGACGTTTACTTCGGAGCTACAGATTTTGAGGATATTGGCGACTGGAGATGGGCTACTCTTGCATTTAACGACTGGGACCGCGAACCTGAAAGACCTCACGAACCTCAGACTGGCAGACAAGAATAATGTGCCTCTTTCTATAAATATTATGACTCGAAATGGGTAAACCGTAAATGCACCAATGAATGCCACTTCATTTGCGAGATAACATTTACGTAATATGTTACTGTTGAAGACAAATGCACTTGATCATGGCTGTTATTGTAAAGAATACTATGAATGTGGTAGTAGTAGTAGTAGTAGTAGTAGTAGTAGTAGTAGTAGTAGTAGTAGTAGTAGTAGTAGTAGTAGTAGTAGTAGTAGTAGTAGTAATATTTGTGTATTTTGATAGCTATTTAACAAAAAAACCCAACTAATATTGCATCTTCTGTTCCATCTAGATAATATTATTATTACGATAGAAGGAAATGTTTTATTATTATTATTATTATTATTATTAGTAGTAGTAGTAGTAGTAGTAGTAGTAGTAGTAGTAGTAGTAGTAGTAGTAGTAGTAATAGTTGTGTATTTTGATAGCTATTTTAAAAAAAACAAATGCATCTTCTGTTCCACCTAAATAATATTACTGTTATTACGATAGAAGGAAATGTTTTATTTAACGACGCACTCAACACATTTTATTTACGGTTATATGGCGTAGGATTATTACGATAGAGTCCTGCAGCAGAAGCCCAAACAAGTGAAGTATACCGGGGCCTGAAGTATACCATTTGTCACTATGGTGGAAATTAATCTCTGTGGTGCGGAGTTCATGAAAATATAAGATGACATTTTCTAAAGTTGGAGCGAACAAGATAGCGGTCATTTTCAAAAATGGCCGCCAGTCCATCAATAAAATTGTATATCTTTAGAACTACAACACTAATGTGATTTTGATGTCAAAACTGAGTCATTAAGTTAATTCAAACTGCTTAGTATACTGACAGATAATTGATTGTTACACAGTTAAAATGTCTGACGAAAATGCTGGTGTGTTTGGCATGAAAATCTAACTCTTGTTTTTTTTAAATACATCTTTTATGTTAAACATTAATTTTTGATGGTTGGTTGATATGTTTGGTAAATATTAAACACAATATAATCTAACAAGAAACTCCAATTGATTTGTTTTTTAACAGAAACAAATTAAATTATATTGTCTTGAAACAGGATCTAAAATTTGCGGGGTTTTATTTTTCTTTTTGAATAAAAGGGGCAGATAACTCTAACACTTATTTAAACATATAAATGCATGATCTCAAAAAACAATATCGAAAACACTAAAATAAATATGTTTAATACTAAATTATTAAACATTCTAAGTTGTAATCACTATCTCAGCTTGAATATATGATTTTCATTTTTAGCCCTTACACTAACTACAGACTGCAACTCTGCATTAAGATCAGTTTTAGTAGAAACATATCTTTCACTTGTAATAAGGGGGAGGGACGTAGCCCAGTGGTAAACGGTTCGCTTGATGCGCGGTCGGTTTGGGATCGATCCGCGTCGGTGGGATCACTGGGCTATTTCTCGCTTCAGCCAGTGCACCGCGACTGGTACATCAAAGGCCGTCGTATGCGCTATCTTGTCTATGGGATGGTGCATATAAAAGACCACTTGCTGCTAATCGAAAGGAGTAGCCTATGGCGACAGCGGGTTTCCTCCCTCAATATCTGTATGGTCCTTAATCATATGTCCGACGCCATATAAACATAAGTGAAATGTGTTGAGTGTGTCGTTAAATAAAACATTTCCTTCCTTTCTTCACTTGTAAAAATGCTTAATTTTCTAGTATAACTGATGGGAAAAAGCATGTGTCTGGCGAGATGCTATCCCTAAAATAACAAATAAAACGCTTTTGTGATGTATATGATGTATCAATATTCTATTAAGCCATTTTACATATGAACTGAACACTACATTTGTTTCAGAAAGTGGAATCATTATACAATGCATTTATATGCATGATTTGTTAATGAACTAAATTTGAAACATTTGTGTGAATGCAACTTTACCACAGAATTGCCATGTGTAAGCATACTTTAAATACTGGCAATGACATATTGAAGATTGTTCAACCAAGTGTAATACGCATTTCCATGCAGGGACCCAACAATTAGCGGCCGCCAACTTTTCTTCTTAAAACAATATCCCCTGTGTTCCTAGGTTTGTAATCAGCGCCAACTGGTCAACATTCTTCATCATTAAATTGAACAATTTCCGTGTCACAGCCAAATAATCATACCATATTGCTTATTCCTATTGCTGGTCATATATAGCATTCGCTCATATAAACCAGTTAAGTCTGGCATATATTGTTTCCATATATGAGGAGATAAAATAATATTTCGTTCATCCAATTTTTAATATTAGGCAAAGTTGGTATACGTCTATACAAAATACATAGTCTGAACGACACGAACATACTCTGTCTCAGTTTTGAACAGGACATGGCAAGTAAATATTACAAAAAATGGCAGTTGTGAAGTCAAAGTATTCAAACATCAGAATTGTGATACATACACAACTTACTTCAGGAAAATGAACACAACACATTGTGATAACATACAGTGATGTTGTCGTATTGCTTCTGTATTATTGTAGTACGAGTATAATTTAAAACATATTTGTATATCTCCTCACCTCACATGCAATGAACGACGATAATCCAGTTATATCTTACATAAACCAGAACTTGCTATATATGACCAGCTAAAACATGTGCAACACTGTAATATGATTTCTGCATCCTGTCTAGCTGGCTACAACACCGTGAGCTTGTTCTAGAGTCACGGAAACACTAAGTATACTGCATAATAATGAAGAAAGTTGAACAGTGTTAGTCGTTCCCGACCTTGAAACAAAGGCGCACTAGATATTTTTGAGAAAACACTTGATGGGTAGGGTTTAGCAAAAGTGATGAAACAGACTATTTCCATTAATTGATCGACAATTTCTGAATATCCTGATATGGACATATCTTGACATTGGACAACCTTTCACAGCAGCATGCAAATGTATCTGAGGGATAAACCAAATGATTTTGTTGCATATGTATATCCACTAACACAGGTTATGTCAGTTGAGTTAAAGTTTGTTTTATTTAACAACACCACTGAGGTTTTCCATAGTAGCAAGTGATCTTTTATACGCACAATCATACGGACAGGATAGCACATACCACGGCTCTGATATACCAGTCGAGGTGCACTGGCTGGAAATGGCCAAAATTAGCCCACCGGCGGGGATGGATCATACACTGACCGCGCATTAGGCGTGCGCTTTACCACTGGGCTACGTCCAGCGCCGTCAGTTGAGAGTGAATCTGAGGACAGTAGTATATCCAAGTGCAAGTGCACATTGGATGCGCTAACTAAGAGATGGAGAGTGCGAAACGCCCCGGTTCTTAGCGGTGTGCGGGGCCGTGCTTCCGCTGGAAAAAAGAAATGTAAATGTCCTGCAATGCAATTTCCTGCATTCTACAGATAATGTCCATAAAAAACGTTTTGCCAGAATGAATAGATTTTCCTCCAGCACTATAGGGGTGGTGTTCAGCTGTTTCTGCCACCCACCCCCAACACCCCCTGCACGTCCGTATGATTATGATGTGACATTTTGTACATTATATTAGCAATAAATGTGAATTAAATATCGATTTTTAGACAGATATATTTTATAAACGAATTCAATTTAATAACGAAATCAAGAACTCACGAAGAGAAATTGCAGTCTTCGGACGGAGATTGTTTTGAATGACATAATTTGAATAATATTAAATCGGTAATGTGTTCATAGACGTGCACTTTATAATATAAATACGACGCATTTTTTCAAATCTGCTAAACAGCGCTACTAGCGGTGTCATATTTGACTGCCCCGTGAGCATTTTTTCGGGGACCAAAATTGGAAGGTGGATTTCAAGTTTTTGGGACATTTAGAAAAGAGGGCCAAACTAATTATGGCCGCCAACACTGACAACTGTTGTAATGCTTGTGTTCAAGTTATTATAAAAGACACTTTACACATGACAAATAATAGCCATATGTTTACCTATTGGTTAGCTTACCAAAGGACTTTACAAAACAAAAACAAAACACACACACAAAACCCGCATGCACATGCGTACATAGGGTTCTATCGTTGAACACGTCAGAAGCGGTAGGTCATTGTGGTACAAAAGGCATGACATCACCCGATATGACATTCTTAAATATCCATTTAAACAACATGGCCGACACACCCGCGTTCTAAGAACACGTCGCTTGTCGGAACCTCTTAATACTGATGATATGATACAATTATCACCTTTCTCGAAATGAGATTTGACACTTTCTAAGGAGTGATCGATCCCACAATGTATGTGGAGTAATCATCATTTGTCAAACATACAAAATGGCGTCATTTAGTTTAAACAATTGGCAGTTACGTATCTGTGTTAATTTTTACACAAATACTTTATTCATTTGTGTTGTTGTTTTGTCGTTGTATTGTAATTGTATTCAACATAATAAACATAGTTAGGCTTTTGAAATTACATACATATAGTAATATCTAGAATGGTATATAAACATTCAGTATTGATTTTATCTGACACATAGACACAACATAATACATATCTATGGATGTGTAACAAAATTAATGTGTACAACTTACAACAGTATATAAATCAATATATATTATCTTTGTTAATTTGTTTTCTATTATGTTTCTAAATTAACTTGCCCTATTATCGGTAATGTGGTTACAACACGCCACTGCTGGCCCCCAAAACCAAACGATAATCCTACTGTGTGTGGAATTTTATTAACAGAATATGGTGACTATAACTCTGATATGCAACACCCATTACTATATAGTTTTTGCCATCTTCAATGAAAATTACAGGCACGTTGTTACAATAGCACAAAGTTCACAATTGCATGTAATGCCCTTGAATGGACGGGACATAGCCATTTAGTAATTCGCTCGTCCGATTTACGGTCGGAAATAGGATCCATCTCCGCTGATATGTAACACCCATTACTATATAGTTTTTTGCCATCTTCAATGAAAATTATAGGCACATGAGTCAAATATTGTTAAAATAACACAAAGTTCACAATTACACGTAATGACCTCCAATGGGCGGGACATAACCCTTTAGTAATTCGCTCGTCTGATACATGGTCGGAAATAGGATCCATGTCCGTTGGTGTGCCAATTGTGTTATTTCTCTTTCTAGTCAGTGTAACACGAATCGTATATCAAATGCCGTGGTATGTGGTATCATGTCTGTTGAATGGTGCATATAAATTGCTACAAATGGAAACATGTAGTGGGTTTCCTATGTATGTAAAAATTACCAAATGTTTCACATCCAATAGCTAATAATTAATAAATCAATGTGCTATCGTGGTGTCGTTAAAGTATACAAACTTTAACTTCAATTTCAACTCTTAACCTTGTTGAGAGAGAGAGAGAGAGAGAGAGAGAGAGAGAGAGAGAGAGAGAGAGAGAGAGAGAGAGAGAGAGAGAGAGAGAGAGAGGCAAGTACATAGCGTAGATAGGACAATGCATACTACTGTGCATTGCTGGAAGCTAGTTACGAAAAAAAGGTTCGAACAGAGTGATTGATTCAGAGATCCGTCGCACCTAAGAGATGCATCATATACTAAGCTATGTCCAGAGTGAATAGCAGGTAAGTTCTTGAACACAGTCAAGGAATTTAGCCATAAAGTTAAAATAAGGAACAATTGTTTCATGATACTTTAACAAATGTTACGCGTAAACACATTTAAACATTTCACACTGAGCATCCATTGTATAATCCATGCATAGTATGGAGGTGATAACTCAATTCATATTAATCGAGCCCATACACACTATTTACAAAATTATCTTTAGAATGTTAACAGGTTTCTGTTTTGTCATAGTTTGTCAAATCTTAGCAGACCATAACATAACTTGTCTATCGACAACTAATCTAGGGAAATAAAGGAACGGATCCTGTTTATTGACAACCTATAGCAATTTAAATATCTGTCTAGTACGTAAGTCAAGTGATACACTGGTACATTTAAAGATACGTCCAGTAAGGAAGGTCGTGCATGTAACGACATACCACCACATTTGAGATCATGGTTAACAATGTCTAAGGTGTAGTAATTGGAACGTCTGGGCCACGTGGTTCAAAGCAAGGTTAAGCTGACTCTGGGTTAGCATGACATTTTTCCTTTAAATAGCTTTGTTATAAATACAACAAAATAAATTTCGTATTAAATAATGAGTTGATACCTTATGCGTTTAAGTCGAGTTTTAGTATACCTTTTCGTTTCTTCTTTGTAGTCATTTAATGGATGATTTCTCTTAACCACCGGTTAAGCAAACTAATGATTGAACATCTGCCTCCTGTGTTGATACTTAAACAGAAACGCACTGTCACCGCCTTGTCACAGCAATATTGTCATCCAGTATGGTCACCATATGCATTTTATTTCATTCTCTCGTTATATTTTCTGGAGTATCATACTACAGTCAAACCTGTTTTAAGCAGCCACACAAGGAAGTAGATAAAAGTGGCCGTTTCAGACAGGTGGCTGCTGATCACAGGTTGTCACATATAAAGTCTTTAAAACATCTGTTGTTGTTTCTTGTTTTACAATCTGTACTACTAATCTACGGATGTGTGCTTCGAAGTTGACTATAAATCAACTTTTGACATGTCTCCTTCAGAAATAATGCAAATGGAATGTTTTAAATTAACCTTTCTCAACAAGTTTGTTTTCTTTTTTCATTTAATTATTTAATTCCTACTTCATGTGGTGTATTGTCGTAGTAAGTGGATGTCAATCGTAGCCTGCTGAGAGGCAATTAGATTAGACATACTCTCTTAATTGATACACAGTAGAGATGTCGGTACTTGATGGGTATTATATAGTATTCCTGGAAGTGTGAGGATCGGTGATTTACTGCACCTTATCGCTGTTGTTAAAATATCCCTTTTATATTATAGTTAGTGGTGTAACAAAACATGGAACTATCGATATATTGCAATAGTCAGTATCTCGATAGCAATGCATCGATAGTCAATTCAACTATCGATAACTATCGCAATTGTTTGCTCCACGATCGATAGTTTTGATAGTATGCATAGTCAAATCCTTTGATCTTGTGGAGTAAAAATAATAAAAGATATTCATCCTTATCCATTATTACAAAGAAGTACTTCTGCGTCCCTGCTACGTCGGTGCCCTCAGATAGTGTTTTATCATGCAACCATGCTTAATATTGACCTGATAACCCCTACCTGATAATTCGAAGTGTTATTATGTCACTAGGAAATAATTTGTGCGCATGACGAATGGTTCCTCAATTTCAGTTAGATCGTTTTCTCATTTTTCAAACATCCATTTACAGCAATAATTGATGAACTGCATAAATACAATTTAACATTAACACTAAATTACCGGTTATTTTTTATTTCTCCATTATTCGCTCCCATTCGGAACTAGCCAGCGTTTTTAATTAAACATTTTGAAACAAAAACGCAAGTAGCTCCCTGCAAACAATGTTTACATTGGGAACAACGTCTGACGTCACAGTCACTAGCATCCAGCGATGTAGATCGTCTTCAACTCACTTGTTACACTGTTATCAAAACCTCACAAAATAACCACTATATCAAAACGTAGTAACCTGATATTCTATATTTCAACAGCCGGCGATATTGTTATTGCACAGTGATCGCAATTAATATCAAAACACGTGGTTAAGTTAATTTTTCTACACAAACATTGGAAAACATAAACATTATATTTCTGCAGGAACCCTCGAAACCATCAATAAATAGTTTGATAATAAGCCGATCTTTCTGCAAAAACATTGAACGCCATAGAAAATAAAGCATAACAACAATAATGTGGGATCTTTATATTATACATTTATTAAATATGATCTCACTACCGTGTGACATTATTACAACTAAATATTATTATAACTAAATACACACACAGACATACACACAAACACAAACATACGTACATACGCACGTACATTCACACACACACACACACACACACACATACACACATCACATCACACCATACACACACATACACACACACACACATACATATATATATATATATATATATATATATATATATATATATATATATATATATATATATATATCAATACAGACATATATTTTGGAAGATTGAAGTACATAGTTTTGCGAAATTTCTATTTATATTCCTGTTATCAAACGGTTTAAGAATTCACAATACTATTGTTTAACTACTATGACTATTGCAATAATATCACAATAGTAGTTTAACTAACGCAATGCTATTGCAATAGTAAAACTGACCGCAATAGTCACCCCTTATAATAGTAAGCATTTAGTGTGGCCGCTTAATACATGTATTTAACAATTTGGGATCTAATTAAGGTGGCCGCTGGCCGCGTTAGGCAGGTGTCGGCTTATTACAAGTGCGTTTATATTACAAATCGTTTGGGAGGTAAAAAAAGTGATCCCTTAAGGCAGGTGACCGCTGATTACAGGTGGCCGCTAGGACAGTTTTAACTGTATATAATTAATATTTATGTGTGTGTGTGTGTGTGTGTGTGTGTGTGTGTGTGTGTGTGTGTGTGTGTGTGCGTGTGCGCGTGTGTATATATAGAGAGAGAGACAGAGAGACAGACAGAACGTGATAGGCATACAGACTCAGGAACACACTCACACTCACCGTCGGTCGGCAAATTTTCAAGGTTCCAGTGTACCACGACTGGTTTATCAAAGTTCGTGGTATGTGCTATCCTGTTTGTGGCATGGCACATACAAAAGACCCCTTGCTATTTATAGACAAAACGTGGCGGGTTTCCTCTCTAATACTATGTCAGAATTACAAAATGTTTGACATCCAATAGCCGATCTTTAATATATATATATATAATTACATTCACACATTTACACACAATATTATTATATATATGCTACAAACCATTGAAGTTCCTTTAAGAGTTTAGACAGTGACAATTCATATTGACTAATTCTGTAGGCAATCAAACACCAGAAGATCAGGGACGCTAAATTAAACGTTACCTCAGCAACATAACAAATAAACGCGTTAGTGTATGTCAGTTTTGGATTCTAAATGATTTGGTAGAGACTTTGTGACGGCGTATTTGTGTATAATGGAAGGTAAAATGATGTTGGCTATTTTTCTGGCATCTGTTGAATTGTATGCGGTGGTAAGGAGCTCGTGTCCTGCTTGTACAAACATAGACAATTTCAGTGACCTGGTAATACACAACACTGCCATGGACAGCACTTTTAAAATATTAAAGGATTTCGGCTTACTCCGTTGTGTACAACAATGCCTTTTCAGAACCAGATGTAACTCTATAAACTTTGATATTTCAAGAAGCATATGTGAACTGAACCAGGCAACTAACAATAGTCCATCATTCAGAAATGGGAGTTTATTTTCTGAAATGACAAATTGGCCCAAGGTATGTATAGTAAATACAAACGAGCGAATAATTATTATTCTATGTAATTGTAAAATGTCCACTTTTTAGATGTGTCAGATTTTAAGGGTTTCTACTCATGGAAAATCCTTTATATGTTGTTTGTTTCTACTAGTGTTCTTTTACATAAGTTCGTCTTATATGTCTCTTTCTTGAATACGTCTCCACCAGTTGATTTTCTATTATGTCTATTTAGTGGGGTTTCTTAGTTCTTAATATAGGGTCAATTATTCACTTTCCAATATGGCATTTTGCACAGCGTTGTCTCGGTGTCTATTTAAAAATCCACCGAGACCCATTTCGGGTCTTGATCAGAAATCAAAGATGGCCGCCATTTTCGAGATGGCGGTAATGATTTTGTTGAAAAGTTTTTATGATATATATTCTGAACCCATTAACCGATTTTGACAAATAAAATATCATCCTCTTTTTTTAGACTTATATAGTGGTTTTACTTAATAACGCCCAAAACGTCAATGTAAAAACATAGAAACCTGTGGTAAAATCAGCAGATGTTTATAAAATATGGAAGTCGGATTTCAGTGTCAAGACAAGTTTACATCAGTGTTGCTTAACAAGAATTTCGTAATAAAAATTATAAAAAAGCCACACCATGTTTTCATATTTTGTGTTAATCATAATTTTTTAAGCAAGTATTTTATTATTATTATAAATCTCAATTTTTCAATAACAAATCAGTATAAAATATAACATCATGGCTACGCCAGTGCGTGACAGAGAATAAAAGTAGCTAAGAACTATGTTCAGTAACAATTCATTGCCCCTTACCGGTACGATTGATGATGGAAACATGTACATAACACTCTCCGTGCACTGAAATATGAGTCAAATTCTTAGGTCATCTTATTTCCATATACATGTACTTAGCTTTCTGACACCCAATAGCCGATGTGAATTTATGTGCTGGTGTGTTGTTAAACATCCATGCATTCATTATCTGATGTTTTACTAAACTTAAATAAAGTAGCAGTGAATAAAAACAATATCATATATTTATTTTTCGCCGCATTTGATAAAGAAATGCTTTTTCATTGTGGCATAAACAACAAAGGTCGGTTTGGCATAATGTTACGGGATTCCTAAATGAGGTCTTTGCTCAATTTGTTGAACAGTGAATAACGTACAGCATTTGTTTTAATGCAATCAAATATTATGTAGCTATATTGTATTGAGCAATATGAATTAAACATATTTAGGGGTCACAATAGGATTGTGACCTTTAATTTTGTCCAAAGCTCTCGCCTGATGCGCGGTCAGCCTGGGATCAATCCCCATCGGGCTATTTTTCGTTTCGACTGGCATATCAAATGTAGTGGTGTGTTCTATCCTGTAAAAGATACCTTGCTACTAATCAAAATAATGTAGCGGTTTCCCTCTCTGAGACTATATTTTAAAAATTACCAAATGTTTGATATTCAGTAGCCGATGTGCTCTAGTGGTATCCTTAAACAAACAAACTTTTTCTCCAAACTGCTTGTGTCAAAGTTCATAAAAGACAATTTACACATGACAAATAATAGCCATATTTGGCCTACTGTTTAGTTTACTAAAAGACTCTACAAAGAAAAAATCCGTGTGCCTGCATGAGTTCGTGCGTGGTTCTTATTACGTCGGATTGTATCGTTGGACACGCTAGAAGCGGTAGGTCATTACGGTACAAAAGGCATGACATCACCCGATATGACATTGTTAAAAAATCATTTAAACAACATGGCCGTTAAACCTGTGTTCTAAGAAGACATCGCTTGTCGGAACCTCTTAAGACTAATGCTATAATACAATTATCATGCGATTTAAACCGGCTTCGGTGGCGTCGTGGTTAGGCCATCGGTCTACAGGATGGTAGGTACTGGGTTCGGATCCCAGTCGAGGCATGGGATTTTTAATCCAGATACCGACTCCAAACCCTAAGTGAGTGCTCCGCAAGGCTCAATGGGTAGGTGTAAACCACTTGCACCGACCAGTGATCCATAAGTGGTTCAACAAAGGCCATGGTTTGTGCTATCCTGCGTGTGGGAAGCGCAAATAAAAGATCCCTTGCTGGTAATCGGAAAGAGTAGCCCATGTAGTGGCGACAGCGGGTTTCCTGTGAAAATTTGTGTGGTCCTTAACCATATGTCTGACGCCATATAACCGTACATAAAATGTGTTGAGTGCCTCGTTAAATAAACATTTTTTTAATGCTAATTAGCGTTTACTAAGCAGTGATCTTCCCCATATAACATATGGAGTAATATTGATTTGCATTCTCCCCAGCTCTCCATATAACATAAATAGTGGTGTCGATTTTTTCACTGGTAAAATATGTCTGAAAAAATGTATTTGGACAGCGTTTAAGATATCAGTTTTCTCATGTCCCCAAATTTCGCACCCATGTAGTAAAACTGGAAGGATCATCGAGTCGAACATTTTAAGTTTACAGTCAACTGACAGAAAATATTCTTTGGCTTTTGCAAGTACAAAATGCATTGCTTTGGTAGCTTGTTGTTTAAGTCTCATCTTTGTAATTCGGAAGTTATTTTTATTAGTAAATGTAATTCCTAGATATTTATACTCTTTAATGTTTTCTAAAGCAGTGTTTCCTATCTTGAAAATATGTCTGTAGTCTTTAGCTGTACCGTTAAAAATAATTACCTTCGTTTTAGTGATATTCATAAAAGGTGTTTAACGTATGCTGTAGGTCAGATGCAGTTGTTGCTAAGAGGGCTGTATCATCAGCATATAGCAGACAGATAAGTTGAAGACCAGCGTCAACTGGGTTTTCGGGATTATCTGGGATAGGGGAAAGCCCTTCACATCCATGTTTGAATAAGTAGTCTTCTAAATCATTTAAATATAAAGAAAATAAAACAGGTGATAAATTGTCGCCTTGCCGGATGCCGTTGTTGCATGGAAATAGCCCGGGGTGTTGGTTGTTTACATATATAAGTGATTTAAGTTCTTGGTACATCTGGTGTATGATTCTAAAGAATTTGCCGTTTATATTATTATATAATAATTTTTGCCTAGATTAGTTCGTGAAACCATGTCGAAAGCTTTCTGAAAATCAACAAAAGCGCAGTATAACTTCTTTTTTCTTTTTTTCAAGATATCTATCAAATTATGTAAGGTGAATATGTGGTCTGTTGTGGAGTAGCCTTTACGAAAAGCAGCCTGGACTTCACTCATGATATTATTTTCTTCAATAAATATATTTAAACGGTTACTGAGTATAGATGTAAATAACTTAGAACAACAGAAAAGCAATGTGATCGGTCGGTAGTTTTCAGGCGATAGGCGGTTTCCTTTATTTTTTAAAAATTGGTATGATCATACCATTGAGCCATTCCTCCGGCAAAACACCATGCTCGATGAGTATGTTAAAAAGTTTAACGTAAACTGGCAAGAGAATTGTTGCGGTTGATTTAATGTACTCGTCAACGACTTTGTCAATACCAGCAGCTTTATCATTTTTAAGTTGTTTTATGCCTTTTAAAATTTCATCTTCGCTGAATTGTCCATTAATAATACTGTCATTGTTTACTTCATTTAGTGCTTCGTCCATATTAAATTCGGGTGTATTATCCTCATTCGGTTCGCCCTTGTTTAAATTACTGAAGAAATTGAAGAATTCATTTACTGGGGGAACGTTTATGTCCGATTTGCGTGGTCCCTTTAATATTTTATAGAATCCCTTGGAATCGTCTAGTCGTAATGTTCTCATTTTCCTTTCAGTTTTAAATCTGTGTTGTGAGTATGCGTTAGAAATACATTTCTTATAGGACTTACTGGCATTAATAACCTCTTTTTATTTTCTATTGTTTTGTGTTTTGAGTATAATGTTTTTGATTCATGATACTGCCTTCGCAAATATTGACATCTTACCCCAAACCAGGGTCGCTTATTAGCAGTGGACTTTTTATCACGGTTGTTAGCGCGAGCACGCACCTGACCAAATGTTGAGACAGCCGAGTCTAAAAATAAATTTTTCAGCGTGTCGGCTGCTTGGTTAACACGTGCTTGTATATCAACAGATTCATCGTCCAGTACTAAGAGGATTGTTTGAACAAAGTTATTATCGATATTATTAATATATTCCTCTCGTTTACTTGGGATCCACTTACGAATGTTACTGGGCGCGACTTCATCACTTATATTCTTCCTAATATCAACATGCGTGTTGGAGTAAGTATTGCATTTATATGTAAGTGCTAATGCACAATGAATATCTGAGAAAAGTGGGTCAAAATCACAGATATCGAAATCAGTTACATTTTCAAAAACATGGTAGGTACCGATTGCGTAATCGATCAGGCTTGAGTCTTTGCTTGTTACTTTCCCTATGTTTTTATCATTTCCACATCTACCGTTTAGAATATATATATTATGTACTTTACACAGCTGTACAAGTTTTGCCCCATGTCCATTAACCCTTCCCTTGTCCTGGCTTGCCCTATCTCTAGGAATATCGATATTATCCAGCTTTGATATATCATTTAGGAAATTTTCCATATCAATATTATCAATAAAGATATCATCATCAAGAGTAATATAATCAGGATAACATTTGGTTCTGGCATTGAAATCACCCAATAACAGCAAAGGTTTTCCTGATTCTACATTTTGAGAGATTTCATTTTCTATAATGTCAAAAGTGTCTTCTTTAAAATATGGTGATCCAGTAGGTGGGATATATACAACACCTACTGTTAAGCAATTACCATCACCTTTCTGAGTTTGGATGTCTGTGATACTAAACCAAGATATATATTGAGAGGATATTTGTTCGGTGACTTTGACAATATTAGCTAATTAATTTTTTACACCAATAACAATGCCGCCGGATGACTTTATACCTTTTCTATTATTGAAATAAGTTCTGTATCCTGGAATAAGTTTTAGCATACTGTCAGAGTCATCAGTTTTACTTTCAGTGAAACATAAAATGTCATATTTTGAAATAAAGGATAAGAAGTCAGGTATAATTAGTTTACTTTTTAACCCACAGACATTCAAACTTAGAATTTTTAACTTGACACCATCAGTGTTAATATCAGGGTATTCTGTCCCATCAGTAATTTGTGGATTTTCAACAGAATGTTCGGTCTTCTTGTTCTGAATACTATCTTGGGGCTGATTTTCTGTGTGAAGTAAATTTCTGCAGTGAGTATTACTATTAGTATGGGGTTGCTTTACAATGAAAGGTAAATTATTTTGGTAAGTAATACTACTAGATTGGTTAGATATGATAGTTTGCTCTGCATAACCAAGATTCTGGTGAGTAGCTGTATTTACAAGATTTTGTGAGTTACTCATAGTTGAAATGCTAATTGGATTGTTAACATGGAGGTCAGAAATCACAGTCTGTTCAGAATGGTGTAAGTTAAAGTAGGCATTAATGTCTATTAACTCATTATGTGAACTATCTTTACCTATATGGTTGTAAGGAGTATCAACATGTACTCTATTTTGTGAATATCTAGGGAAGTAAGCATCAGTATGTACAACATTTGGTAAATTATTTACAAATAGGTCAGTAGCAGAAATTAAATCATTATGTGGAATGGTATCTGTCTCTCTATTTTGACAACCATAAGTAGTATTACTATCTGCAATCATAGTTGCATGACTATTATGGTAGCTATAGGTAGTATCAGCATCAGCATGTACACTATTTTGTGAATAATTACAAGGGTAAGTGTCAATATGTACAGAATTGTTTGACTTATTCACAAGGTCACTAGCATCACAGTTAATGGTTAATTTATTATGTGAGATCATATTTGTATCTCTATTACCATATTGTAATTATAAAGATGAGTATCAACATGTACAAGATTATGTGACATATTCACAAGAGGTTCATTATTAATACTGTTATTATTAATAATTAACTCTTGAGATAACATATCTGTATTTTGACACTTGTCATGGGCAATATCAGTATCAATATTCGCTATATTTTGTGAATAATTAAAGCAAGCTTCATTACATAAAGTGTATTGTGGATTACCCTCAGGTACATTATTACATCTGTGATAGGTGCATGTAGTTGGGTAAATATCAGTTCTTATAATAGGGTGTGAGTTACTAACATATATAGCATTAGTGAGATTGTTTTGATAACTAGAATGGATAAGGTAGTTATCAGTATGTAAAGGGGTTTGAAATTTGCTCACTGATAATGTATTAGCAGTGTTGTTACTTATTGGCTCATTGTGTGTAGGTATACATGTACCTATATCAGTGTGATGATTGGGGTAAGTATCGGTATATGCATTTGGGGAGAGGTTAGTAACCAGTTCATTATCTACTGTTATATATTCATTAACATGGTCATGTATTTTGTCAACTCGGTTATATGTATGTACATAGGAATAATGATCAGCATGTTCATCACCATGTTCTGGCCAGTCTGCAACAGTTTTATCATGACCAGGTTAAGTAAAGTAAGAGTCTGTGTCTCTGATGTTATGTGAATTATGTATGGGTAAGTCACTTGTAGGATTAATAATGGGAATATCACTATGTACTGACAAAAGTGTACCAGCATAGTCACACCTAGCTTGAATAACACTAGGTCCATAGTTTTGTAGACCACCCACATTGTGGTAAGGATATTCCTGTATACCTGTATTTGGTATTGGGCAGTTCTGATGGATACTAGGTGTTTTCAAAATATGCCGTCCACCTTGCCTGTCCTAGCTTCCAGCTTCTGCCTCTTCTGGCATACCTGTGAATCTATTAGAGGTAGGTACAGGTGTGTTTGAGGTGGGTGAGACATATCTGTGTTTTTTAATAGGTGGGGATGACTTTGGTGGTGATGTCTTCCTTTCAGCAGTTGTAGAGGTGTATATGGGTGTTGGTCCATGGTACCTTTGTTCAGGAAATACTTCTTGTCCATCAATAAAAAGGCAGTCAACTTTCTCTCAGCGATTTCTTGGGGGTACTGATCGCTAATTCCGTATGGTTTTCCTGCAAGTTTTTTTGCTGCCCGTTTGATTTTGCCCTTATCACTCAGTTTTACAAAATGTGCCACAATTGTTCTGGGCTTGGTCTGGGACTCACGAAACGGGCCTAGTCTATGTGTCTCTTGGACGGGTGCATCGGTAATGTCAATTTCCTTTTCGAGAAAAGACGCCAGTACAGTTTCAGTGTTCTCACTTTGTCCACCATCGAGTACACCATAAAATAAAAGATTAAATCGCATGGACCGGTGCTGGAGATAGAGAATATCGGCATGTAGTCTGTCATTTTCAATCTACATGTCGTTCATACCTTTCGACAGGTAGCGTATGTCTTCCTGAGCTATGTTCATGTTTTTTGAAAGGTTATGGACAGTTTGTTTAAGTGTATTAGTTTCAGAGTTTATTGCATCAAATCCAGTACTGATGAATTGACAGCTGTCTTGTACTTTGCTGATGCGGTCATGGGCAGATTTAATACCAGCACTCAGTTGACTCAGCGTGTTTTCGATGGTACACATTTTCGTTTCAATGATTTCAATTTTCTCAGTTCGTTTATGTATTTCACTTACAGTCATAGTCAATCTAGTGATTTGGTTTGTGGTAACTGAGTGAATAGTTGCTGTTGTTGTTGTTGTTGTTGTTCGGACAAACATGGCGGACATGACATTACGGAACTGGCTGGAATGGTGATTGTTGCATCTGACGGTTTGTTAGGTCTAGCAGTTGAATATTAGGGTTTCCATGTTCTGGGGACTTTGTAAAATCAACAACGTTTACCTGAGTTGCTGTTTTGGGGTCTTTACTCATCGAGTAGGCCAGATAATGTTTGTTTTACCCGAAAAATCTTGACAACGAAAAACACTTGACCACCATCTTGTCACGTAAAAGAGAAAGGAAATGTTTTATTTGTCGACACACTCACATTTTATTTACGGTTATATGGCGTCGGGCGTATGGTTAAGAACAACACAAATATTGAGAGACGAATCCCGCTGTCGCTACTTCATGGGCTACTCTTTTCGATTAGCAGCAAGGGATATTTTATGTTCATCATCCCACAGACATGACAGTACATACCACAGCCTTTGTTACGACCGCTGTGGTGCATTGGCTGGAACGAGAATCGGACGCGCATCAGGCGAGCGCATATGAAAGAGCGAATTATTATATATTATATGTAATTGTAAAATGTCCAATTTTTGCAAGTGTCCGATTTTCCAGGGTTTGTACCGAGGGAAAGTCTTTTATATGTTGTTTGTTTCTAGTAGCGTTTTTTTTTTTTGTTGTTGTTGTTGTTGTTGTTTGTTTTTTACTTAAGTTCGGCTGATATATCTCGTTTCTTTTATATTTCTCCAAAAATTGATTTTCTAATAATATATCTACTGACAAATTTTCTCCCACGCACAATCATCATTACTTTTGCTTGTATATTTTTTTTTTTATATAAACGTTATTAAAAGAAAACAAAACCAGTGCGCTAATAAGGACAGTGAATTAAATTAATTGCTGTTGTTTCTGTCTATTATTATTTGTGAATGGTTTTTAATTACATCCGTAACATAAAATGCCAACGCAAACCCTAAATTAGCATATCTAAACTACATTCAAAATAATAGGAAGTGTTTTGTTTAACGACGCACTCCACACATTTTATTTACGGTTATATGGCGTCGAACAAATGGTTAAGGACCATACATATATTAAGAGAGGAAACCCACTGTCGCCACTGCATGGGCTACTCTTTCCGATTATGCAGTCACAATAACAGAGCACCTAATAAATGCAATGCATTTGTGTACAACAGCAGAATACATACCAGAGCTGCCAGCTACCCTTTAATATCATAATTGTGATTTGCCAACATACATATTAGCCGTGCTGTTAGTACGGAACATCTTAAAGTTGCAGAGGTGTTAATGACGTAGGTATATACCGGTTGCAGTGAAGTAAATGAGTTGCACATCTAAAGGTTTCTCTGGGATTCATGAGTTGCATATCTAACTGTTGAATGGTTCTAACAATTCATATATAAATATTGCCGCGATCTTAATGAGCTACATGCCTAAACGTTGCCGTGATGGTAATGGGATACATGGTTAAATGTTGCCGAAATCGACCAGCCATCATTTTAGTAAGATATGCATCGTATATACATGTTGCCGCTGTTTTAATGAGGTACCTGTCCAAGTATTGTCGTGATGTTAATGCATTACATATAAATATGTTGCCGTGATATAAACGAAGTAAAGACACTAGATTTAACGGTGTCGGCCCGGAAAGTAGAAAATCCTATTTTGGGTGGTACCGGTAAGCCGAATAATAAATGTCCCGGGAAGCAGAAGGGTCCAATTGATTTGCAAGTTCTTGCTCGCTGTATGAGACGTGTTTTCTTTAACAACGAAATGAAGAAGCGTATTCGCATAGGATTACCAACAATAGGAGCCCGCACGTCTATGGAACTCTGTTTGTTTGTTTTGGGGTTGTTTTTTGTTGTTTTTTTAATTTGGGGGGAGGGATTATAGGATTACTGTTCGGGTTATCATTTGTGCGTGTGCGCGTTTTATTGTGTGTTGTTGTTATTTCATTTAATTTGCTCAATTTTATATGTATATTGGAGGTTTTTAGAAAAAAAATTGTTTTAGGTGATGCTAAACATAAACTGTGGTCATTTCTTTGTTTCTGCAGCCATTGTAGAATCTTATTCGACTAAGACATTGAAAGAAAGAAATGTTTTATTTAACGATACACTCAACACATTTTTTATTTACGGTTATATGGCGTCAGACATAGGGTCACACAGATAGAAAGAGGAAACCCGCTGTCGCCACTTCATGGGCTATTCTTTTCTATTAGGAGCAAGGATTCTTTTATATGCACCATCCCACAGACAGGGTGGTTCATATCACGGCCTTTGATATACCAGTCGTGGTACACTGGCTGGAACTAGGACAGTTAATGCGATAATTGAGATACTTGTCCAACAGAAAACCCTGTATTTGAAGTATAACTTATTGTTTGGGGAAACCGGCCTCGGTGGCGTCGTGGTTAGGCCATCGGTTTAGAGGCTGGTAGGTAATGGGTTCGGATCCCAATCGAGGCATGGGATTTTTAATCCAGATACCGACTCCAAACCCTGAGTAAGTGCTCCGCAAGGCTCAGTGGGTAGGTGTAAACCACTTCCACCGACCAGTGATCCATGGTTTTTGCTATCCTGCCTGTGGGAAGCGCAATTAAAAGATCCCTTGCTGCTAATCGGAAAGAGTAGCCCATGTAGTGGCGACAGCGGGTTTCCTCTCAAAATCTGTGTGGTCCTTAACCATATGTCTGACGCCATATAACGGTAAATAAAATGTGTTGAGTGCGTCGTTAAATAAAACATTTCTTTCTTTGTTTGGGGAAAATATATAGAATGTAAGATATTGTCACTTCTTACTTTTGGAGGTTGTTATAAATTAATCCCATGACCTATAAAATTAAATCACAAACGGAAACATATTTTCCTGGTTGATGTAAAATTCGATAAATTGATTTTCGTTTTCTGGCTGCTACAGTTGCGGCCGCCTTGGATTAAAATTAACTATATAATGACATACAGATTAATGTGGACAAACGTCCATCGTGTTGTTTTGAGATTCAGATACATACATCTATCAAAAACGTTTGGTGCCCTTAGATAGTACCAAATTATCAAATATGGGGTCTCAGCTCATGGACTAATTATTATATTTATATTATTTAGTTTTTAAATTATTATATATAGTATTAATACCCACGATGTAAGCAGACATACGAATTCGTAGTACTAATATCTGTACTGTGATATATAGTATCAGTTCAGCGTTACCTTTTGACTGCACACACCGACAAATAAACAACGGGCAATTAACTAGTGCCTGGAAGTAGATATTCGTAATTGGTAAACACCAAGTTGACCCACTCCGTAGAATTAATTTTAGGACCTTTTATACAAGTGTATCTACTTCCCGGGTCATAACCGTTTTAACCCGTAAACAATGTACAGTAAGTTTAGTTTATTTACAAACCTGTAACTCATTTGGATAAAGTTACAATAGAGTGAACAAGTTAAAACGGGAAATATCCTTAAAAAGTAGACTAGAAATCGAATCAATAAACCGCTACTTCTCAGACGCACGTGCGGGTTGTGTTGTTGTTTTTTTTTTTAAATATGAATAATGCAATTTTTGTATTAGAAACACCAGTATAACCAGAAACAGTTCGGTTCTACGGACATGGATAATCTAAAGAATAACATATAAGTAATGTTTGATTTCAGTGATCATAAACGACTCTAATAGTGAAAAATATGCTGTAGTGTTTAAACACTAGGATCTGTCCCTTTAATGAAATACATATATTATTTTTTTCAGAGACTTGCTGGTATATGTGAGAACCGTTCCTGTCCAACAAACAAAACATGTGTGATTGAAAAACAGGGTTCACAGAAATTCACCGATTGTATCACAGGTAATTAAATAATACAAATAAGCATTTAATACTACTACTAATAATAATAATGATTATAAATTATAATAAAATATAATAATAATAAAATAATATATTGAACCCCCTCCCCCTATAAAAAACAAACAAAAACAAAGACAAAAACAAAAACAAACAACAGCACTAGTATTAACACAACTAGTATTTTGACAGCAGAAAGAAAGGAAGTCACGAATGTTCTATTTTGCAACGTACTGAACACGTTTTAAACACGGTTATATGGCGTCGGATATACATGTACGGTTAAGGACCGTTGAAAGGAAACCCGTTGCCCCTACACAATGGGCTACTCTTTCCGATTAGTAATATAGGATATTATATATGTAGCATCCCAGACACAGGATAGTACATACCACTGCCTTTGTTACAGCAGTTGTGGAGCACTGGCTGGAAAGAGAAACAGCGGATCGATACTAGGTCTACCACTGAGCTACACCCCCGCGCCTAATTACAACCACTTTGTCACCGGGAGCGATGGAGCTGTAGTATGACAGTGGGCACTGCACCTCGGCTGAAAGACGACTTAATAATTTCGCCACACCCAACCCATATCATAGCTCAACTGTCCAATATCCGATGAGGTTACGATTCCAGATTTGTTAACATTTGACAAGGCGTGGCTGTCATTTATTCGTACCGCACGATGATTTTGGTTTTTTCTCAATCACTGGGCTGTTTTGTTTTGGTTGTTTTGGGTGGGGTTTTTTTATTATTTTTTTATTATTATTTTTTAATTTCTGGGATTTTTTTACCCCAGTTTTCAATTCGACTCTTGGAACACTGGCATTTTGATACTCTCGAATTAATAACTTATTAAGTAAACATTCTATGTAGCATTAATTTATTTGAATTTATTTACAACAAATAAATACACAAACATGGTGGAACATAGAATTAAAACGTCATGATAACCGCTTTTTAAATATCCATTGACACTAATAATGTTGCTTGTTTTAAACAGATGACAGATCTCCGCTAGACAAGGGGTACACAAAGGCGCCAGCTTTTCCATTCTTCTACAAAACATACACTGTAAACAAGAACTATGCCGATGCCAGCCAGACTTGCCATGACGAAGGAGCACGGCTCATGGAACCTGACACAGAGGAGAAGAACACCTTCATCCGTGGTATCATAGATGGTAAAACAACTTTTCGTTTTGATATGGAAAGCCTCGTTTTGTACTACAGAATCCATACAGATGTGTCATGTAATTTAATTTAAAATAAAGGGTTCAATATTAATATCATAAAATCTCTCTCTCTCTCTCTCTCTCTCTCTCTCTCTCTCTCTCTCTCTCTCTCTCTCTCTCTCTCTCTCTCTCTCTCTCTCTCTCTCTCTCTCTCTCTCTCTCCACCTGTAGATGCGTACATAGAATCAAAAATCCTACTTGCATTAAAATAAAACCTGACACAGAGGAGAAGAACACCTTAATCCGTGGTATCATAGATGGTAAAACGACATTTAACACATTTAATGACGAATTTAAACAGCAATCGTCCTTTAAACTGTGTTGAAAGAAGTGTCATGCATATAATTATTAAACTTCTGTGAAAACGCACCATCCAATTTTCAGTTGTGTGTGGTTACTAAGAAAACCACACAATAACTCTAACCTATGTATACAATTTTGGAGTTATTTATTTTATTGTCTGAATACACCAAGTTACAAAAAAAGTTTTTTTTTTTTTTTAAATCGTTTTTTTACAACTACTAATGTGACTGGTGCGTTTTCATTGGAGTTTAGTATGCATACAGACAGTGTGAAAATCAACCGACCATTTTGGCTGAGATTGGTGTTAAGCTCAAGCAAATATGAGGCAAGATCCCCCAAAATCAGATTGGTCGCTCGATAAGGAGCATGCCTCATCAGATCGGAAAACGTTTGGCAAATCAAGGGAGTTTCACCCGTTACTAACCACTGGGACAAAAACGTTAAATTCACCCTCTCTACACATGACATCAATTTTTGTTTCATTTGTTCATTTGAAACTATCCAGACATGAAAAGTTCAAGCTAATATATTGTCCAATAACCTGTTGTGTTTTTTGTAATAATTCCTATTGAAACATTTATTGAACAACCTCCATTATTTGATGCTATATTTGAATTTCCCCTACTTATTGTGAACAGTATATACGTG